>NW_028270148.1:60540407-60694241 GCF_037043375.1 Chiloscyllium plagiosum
TTATGGTTTGCTCTATAAAGTAAAGCTAAAATAGCCTTAATTCGATGAAGGTGTCATTTGCAGCCCAATCCATAACCAAATGTTTGCCTTCCATTTCTTACTGATGATCTATACCTTTTTGTTTTATTGATCAGTTTGTTTATTCCTTTCTTTTACTTGGTTCAGTCCTTTAATATTGCCGCCTTTTGCTTTACTTTAGTTCTCCTTGTTGTCACCTCTTTAGGAATGTTTGCCAAACATGTTTCTGTGCCTTTAAGAGATAAAGAGATAAAGGAATACCAAATAATGGCTGATGACATCGCAGCAGCTTTGGCGCTGCATTGAAGGAAACAAAATAGCAAAACTAACTGGCCACTGCACATCGACTCTCTAGATTAGAAAATCACTCCTTAGTGCTTAAAATATCATGTATTTCAAACAAAAGGGCTGTATAGTAAAACTGACGTTATGCTTTAACACTGTTCACTTTGAATCTGTAGAAAGCCTTTTGGCTGTTAATTTTACTTTTGTCTAATTTTCATTCATGACATAAAGGATAAAACTTCAGTTGGAATACACGTGGGGTGAGTTTGAAATGGAAGCAGTCACTGAGGAATGAGATGTGGCTGTGGAAGTGAGCTTTAGCAAGTATCTTGTCAAACACTAGGAGCAACTACAAAAGTAATGATGATGAACAGGAAAAAAGATTAGAATGGAAATCCTATCGGAGAGAGGTATAAAACCTCTTCAAAGTGGGTATACCTGAAAGCGATGATACTGTGAGTTAAAACTTTTAAAAAAAGAACTGTGGATGCTGGGAATATAGAACAAAAACAGAAATTAGTGGAGACACTTAATAGACTTGGCAGTATCTGTGGGAAAAAGCAAAGTTTTATAAGCAACTAATGATACTTATCTTTGCTTGACAACCATGACATGATGATAAGGTGTGATAGGCAATGACCTGGAACTATCACTATGATATTTATGTTAGCTCCTATAATATAAACACGAGGCATTGGTCACATAGTTCTGAAGACTTCAACATGGAAAAGGACAAGGATGGACTTGAAATTGAAGTTCTCAACTGGGCAAAGATAACTTTAATAGATCAGACATGATTTGGCCAGAGTGGACTGGGAACAGATACTTCCAGGTGTCTTAGAACAGTGGGATACATTCAAGAAGGAAAAATGAAGAGTAAAGGGCCAACATGTTCCAATAAAAACAAAAGGTGAGGCCATCAAATCCTGTAAACCCTAGATATCGAGGGATGTAGAGCATTTGATTAAGAGAAAAAGGGAGGTCAGATAGCAAGGGCTCAGAACAGCAGAAGTCCAAGAGAAGGATATAATGTGCAAGAAGGAACTTAAAAAGGAGATTAGGAGAGCTGGTAAAATAAAGGAAATCCTAAACTGTTTTACAGGTACATTAAGGGTAAAAGGATAATAACGGAAAGAGTAGGGCCCATTAAGGAGTACAACAGTACATGTAGAGCCATTGGATTTAGGTAAGGTTCAAATGAATAGTTTATGTCGGTTTTTACTAGTGAGAGAGAGACAATATGGGTATGGAAATCAGGGAGAAAATATGTGATAAAATTAAAGAAGTTAACATAGACAGAGAGGAGGTTCTGGTCGGCTTTAAAATGGATACATATTCCAGGGCCAGATGGAATATTCTGGATCAGTGGTGCTGGAAGAGCACAGCAATTCAGGCAGCATCCGAGGACGGGCAAAATCGACGTTTCGGGCAAAAGCCCTTCATCAGGAATACAGGCAGAGAGCCTGAAGCGTGGAGAGATAAGCTAGTGGAGGGTGGGGGTGGGGAGAGAGTGGCATAGAGTACAATAGGTCAGTGGGGAAGGAGATGAAGGTGATAGGTCAGGGAGGAGAGGGTGGAGTGGATAGGTGGAAAAGGAACGGGGCAGGTCGGACAAGTCCGGACAGGTCAGGGGATCGAGTTGCTGGAGGTTAGAAGCTAGGATGAGGTGGGGGAAGGGGAAATGAGGAAACTGTTGAAATCCACATTGATGCCCTGGGGTTGAAGTGTTCCGAGGCGGAAGATGAGGCGTTCTTCCTCCAGGCGTCTGGTGGTGAGGGAGCGGCGGTGGAGGAGGCCCAGCACCTCCATATCCTCGGCAGAGTGGGAGGGAGAGTTGAAATGTTGAGCCACTGGGCGATTTGGTTGATTGGTGCGGGTGTCTCGGAGATGTTCCCTAAAGCGCTCTGCTAGGAGGCGCCCAGTCTCCCCAATGTAGAGGAGACCGCATCGGGAGCAACGGATACAATAGATGATATTAGTGGATGTGCAGGTAAAACTTTGATGGATGTGGAAAGCTCCTTTGGGGCCTTGGATAGAGGTGAGGGAGGAGGTGTGGGCGCAGGTTTTACAGTTCCTGCGGTGGCAGGGGAAAGTGCCAGGATGGGAGGGTGGGTCGTAGGGGGGCGTGGACCTGACCAGGTAGTCACGGAGGGAACGGTCTTTGCGGAAGGCGGAGAGGGGTGGGGAGGGAAATATATCCCTGGTGGTGGGGTCTGTTCGGAGGTGGCGGAAATGTCGGCGGATGATTTGGTTTATGCGAAGGTTGGTAGGGTGGAAGGTGAGCACCAGGGGCGTTCTGTCCTTGTTGCGGTTGGAAGGGTTGGGTCTGAGGGCGGAGGTGTGGGATGTGGATGAGATGCGTTGGAGGGCATCTTTAACCACGTGGGAAGGGAAATTGCGGTCTCTAAAGAAGGAGGCCATCTGGTGTGTTCTATGGTGGAACCGCTCCTCCTGGGAGCAGATACGGCGGAGGCGGAGGAATTGGGAATACGGGATGGCATTTTTGCAAGAGGTAGGGTGGGAAGAGGTGTAATCCGCCTTCCGCAAAGACCGTTCCCTCCGTGACTACCTGGTCAGGTCCACGCCCCCCTACGACCCACCCTCCCATCCTGGCACTTTCCCCTGCCACCACAGGAACTGTAAAACCTGCGCCCACACCTCCTCCCTCACCTCTATCCAAGGCCCCAAAGGAGCTTTCCACATCCATCAAAGTTTTACCTGCACATCCACTAATATCATCAATTGTATCCGTTGCCCCCGATGCGGTCTCCTCTACATTGGGGAGACTGGGCGCCTCCTAGCAGAGCGCTTTAGGGAACATCTCCGAGACACCCGCACCAATCAACCAAATCGCCCAGTGGCTCAACATTTCAACTCCCCCTCCCACTCTGCCGAGGATATGGAGGTGCTGGGCCTCCTCCACCGCCGCTCCCTCACCACCAGACGCCTGGAGGAAGAACGCCTCATCTTCCGCCTCGGAACACTTCAACCCCAGGGCATCAATGTGGATTTCAACAGTTTCCTCATTTCCCCTTCCCCCACCTCATCCTAGCTTCTAACCTCCAGCAACTCGATCCCCTGACCTGTCCGGACTTGTCCGACCTGCCCCGCTCCTTTTCCACCTATCCACTCCACCCTCTCCTCCCTGACCTATCACCTTCATCTCCTTCCCCACTGACCTATTGTACTCTATGCCACTCTCTCCCCACCCCCACCCTCCACTAGCTTATCTCTCCATGCTTCAGGCTCTCTGCCTTTATTCCTGATGAAGGGCTTTTGCCCGAAACGTCGATTTTGCCTGTCCTCGGATGCTGCCTGAATTGCTGTGCTCTTCCAGCACCACTGATCCAGAATCTGGTTTCCAGCATCTGCAGTCATTGTTTTTACCCAGATGGAATATTACCCAGGTTTGAGTGAGGCAAGGGAGAAAATAGCAGGGGGATGCTTGTAAAACTTTCAATTTCTCAATGGCCACAGGTGAGGTGCCAGAGGACTGGAGGACAGCTCTCTGGATCATTGGCAATTGTTAGATGTGCAATTAGCTCTCTGGATTTACAACAGTTGTTAGATGGTTAGTTAGCTCTCTGGATCTATGGCAGTTGTTAGATGGGTAGTCATTATTCAAGAAAGAGGCATTGAATAAACCATGAAACCACAGGCCAGTCAGCCCCACCTCAGTGGTGGGAAATTGTTGGAAGCAATTTTGAGGGACAGAATTCATCTGCACTTGGTGAAGCAGGGATTAATCAAGAGCAGTCAGTATGATTTTGTTAAGAGCATGTCATGTCAGGCCAACTTAGAGTCATAGAGATGTACAGCATGGAAACAGACTCTTCGGTCCAACCTGTCCATGCCGACCATGCCAACCCAATCCAATCCCACCTGCCAGCACCCAGCCCATATCCCTCCAAACCCTTCCTATTCATATACCCATCCAAATGCCTCTTAAATGTTGGAATTGTACCAGCCTCCACCACATCCTCTGGCAGCTCATTCCATACATGTACCACCCTCTGCGCGAAAACGTTGCCCCTTAGGTCTCTTTTATATCTTTCCTCTCTCACCCTAAACCTATGCCCTCTAGTTATGGACTCCCCCACCCCAGGGAAAAGACATTGTCCATCTATCCTATCCATGCCCCTCATACTTTTGTAAACCTCTATAAGGTCACCCCTCAGCCTCCGATGCTCCAGGAAAAACAGCCCCAGCCTGTTCAGCCTCTCCCTATAGCTCATATCCTCCAACCCTGGCAACATCCTTGTAAATCTTTTCTGAACCCTTTCAAGTTTCACAACATATTTCCGATATGAAGGAGACCAGAATTGCATACAATATTCCAACAGTGGCCTAACCAATGTCCTGTACAGCCGCACTATGACCTCCCAACTCCTGTACTCAATACTCTGACCAATAACTGAAAGCATACCAAACGCCATCTTCTCTATCCTATCTGCCTACGACTCCACTTTCAAAGAGCTATGAACCTGGACGCCAAGGTCTCTTTGTTCAGCAACACTCCCTAGGACCTTGCCATTAAGTGTATAAGTCCTGCTAAGATTTGCTTTCCCAAAATGCAGCACCTCGCATTTATCTGAATTAAACTACATCTGCCACTTCTCAGCCCATTGGCCCAACTGATCCAGATGCTGTTGTAATCTGAGGTAACCCTCTTCGCTGTCCATTACACCTCCAATTTTGGTGTCATCTGCAAACTTACTAACTGTACCTCTTATGCTCGCATCCAAATCATTTATGTAAATGACAAAACGTAGAGGGCCCAGAACCGATCCTTGTGGCACTCCACAGGTCACAGGCCTCCAGTCCGAAAAACAACCCTCTACCACCACCCTCTGTCTTCTACCTTTGAGCCAGTTCTGTATCCAAATGGCTAGTTCTCATTGTATTCCTGAGATCTAACCTTGCTAATTGACAAGGAACCTTATCGAATGCCTTACTGAAGTCCATATAGATCACATCTACTGCTCTGCCCTCATCAATCTTCTTTGTTACTTCTTCAAAAAACTCAATCAAGTTTTTGAGACATGATTTCCCACACACAAAGCCATGTTGACTATCCCGAATCAGTCCTTGCCTTTTCAAATACATGTACATCCTGTCCCTCAGGATTCCCTTCAACAACTTGCCCACCACCGAGGTCAGGCCCACCGGCCTATAGTTCTCCGGCCTTGATTGAATTTTAGAAGAGGTGACCATTTGTATAGATGAAGGCAATGCTCTTGATGTAATCTACTTGGACTTCAGCAAAGCTTTTGATAAGGTCCTACATGGAAGACTGAAAATACAGGGAAGAACCATGGGATCTAAGTAAATTAGCAAACTGAATTCACAATTAGCTGAGTGGCAGGAAGCAGAAAGTGATGGTTCAGGGATATTTCTCCTACGGGACATCTATGTCCAATGGGGTCCAATGGGGTCAATAGTGGGACCCTTGATGTTTGTGCTTTATATAAATTATTTAGATTTGCATGTAGGAGGATTGATCAGTAAGTTTGCAGTTGATAAAAATAATTGGTGAGGTGGTAAATTGGAAGGAGGATATCCTAGATTATAGGAGTATATGGACAGGCTGGTCAGAATGGCTGATCAGTGGCAAATGGAAATCAATCCAGATAATTGTGAGATCATGGACCTGACCAGGATAAACAAGGAAAGGTAATATATAATAAAACATAGGACCTTGGAAGTACTAAGGATCAGAGTGACCTTGGTGTACAAGTCCACCGGTCCCTTAAGGTATCAGGACTTAACAGATTTCACCCGTGGGGTTTTGGAATCTGGAACTTACTATCCGTAAAGATGGAGGTAGAAACCCTCATATGATTCAATAAGTATATGGATGTGCTCTTGAAATGCCAAAGCATACAAGCCAGTGGGCCAAGTGCTAGAAAGTGGGATAAGAATAGTTATGTATTTTTTTTGACTGGCAAAGATGTGACGCACCAAAAAGCCTTTTTCTGTGCTGTAGATGTCTTTGATTCTAATCCCATGAACTTTTATTACAGATCTGTATATGTGGACATGACAATCACAGGCACTTGTGTAGCTGAGCTCAAGCAAAGTAATTCAAATTTACTGAAGCAAGCTTCTCTGTATGTCATGCTGTAAGAGGAAACAGCTCAGTAAGGTGGAGACTGAGCTTTATACCATTAGGTAACATGACATGATATGGTGATGATATTATCAGAATATCTTTTAATATTCTGTATATTGTATATTGTATATTGTACAACTTCTGCAAAGCAAATCAAACAGCTTCCACAGAGGCGTTTCTGAAATATGATGCACTTCAACCGTTTTAAAAGGTGACAGATCTTCCAAATGTAACAACAGAAATAGAGCAGACTTGGTAATGCAGGGATGCTTTTGCACAGGCTGCTTGTGTAACGTACTGACATATCAGATGTAATGCTACAGTGTGAACTACTGCATGGGGTAAGTCAGCAAACACCACGTGAACATTACAAAGGGTGGGGACTGTTCTGAAATTGCTTGAGGTTTCAAGTGCAAGATAGTTAAGTAGATAGGATATCCTTGAATGACTGCTGACTAGGAGAAAATCTGGTAACTGCATTCCAAAGGTGCTTCCAGAGAACACAAATTGCAGCTTTTATTTCTCCTTTCCCTCTGCCAATGACAATAAGATTGACAATATCTTAAAATATTTTTACATTATATATTTAACAATAACTTGTTGATAGCATTATTTTTCCTCCTTCTTTGAGGATCATCAAGAAAATTTCATTTGGAAGATTCCTCCAAAGCCCATGCATCCCAGTTAGGATTAACTGAAAACTGTAATGATAAGCTATAATTATATATCTTATATAGTATATATTATTACACACACATATATACACATGGCATAGATAAGATGAATCACAAAAGTCTTTTCCCTCAGTTGGGGGAGTTCAAAACTAAGGGTCACATTTTTAAGGTGAGAGGGGAAAGATTGCAAAGGGACCAAAGGGCCATCTTTTTAACACAGAGGGTGATTCATACGTGGAAGTGTAGATGCAGGTACAGTTACAACATTTATAAGACATTTGGACAGTTATATGAATAGGAAAAGTTTAGAGGGATATGGGCCAAATGCGAGCAAGTGGGACTAGTTTAGTTTGGGAAATTTGGTCAGCATGGACAAGCTGGACCAGAAGGTTTGTTTCCATATTGTGTGACTCTATGCATCTACTCTATAAATGTTTGTTTAAAAACCTCAATGAACGAGCACTTCAACAATAAATTTCTGTAGATCAAGATGCTCACAGGTTCAATCTGTGCATTATACTCAATTGTATGATGTGAGCTAGGGTTCATTGTCCCCCGATTTGAATAAGTGGAGTTCCCAGTCTGGATCATTATCCAATGTTAACTTACAGCTCAGACATGCCCAGACAAAATTTCTTCTATCTCCTTGGTAACCCCAGATTCGCTGTAGGCACGAACTAGCAGGAGCCCCCTTTCAGTATGTTGTACATCATTAGCCTAAAAGCTTTTCTCTTGAACTTGGTCATGTGAGTTCAGGGACAAGGGATATTTTGCTGAATGTTTGTGTCCCAAACCAATTTTGTAGGTTATAAAATAAAAGTTGGTAGCTTTTCCTCTACTTATACAATAATCTCTTCATTTTTAAAAGCTGCATATTGAATTGCAACGAAAGTTAACATGTGTGTATTATTAAATATTAGTATCAACAATTCCTTGACAGAAAGCCTGGGTTTCAACTCCCACCTGCTCCAGAGGTGTGTAATAACATCTCTCAATGGGTTGATTCAAAAAATAGGTTAATTTAGAAAACAAAATTGCATTGACAGAAAGCGTAATGCAGTCAATTTATAATGTTATTTTAGCAAACCCTGCAAAATGAATTTTAGAAATGCTTATTAAATTATTTTGGAAATTGTAGCTGCCTTTAGAGAAATTAGTTACAGCGGTTCAAAATTCTTAACTATGGAATAACAATTTGTGTCTATAAATGGGCTACAATATAATAAAAATGTTCTGATGTGCTTCACCGGAGCATTATCAAACAATATGCGGCACTGAATCACAAAAGGAAATGTTAGGTCAAGTGGCCAAAAACTTGGTCAAAGAGTTAGGTTTTAAGGAGTTCTTTCAAAGGGGCAAGTGAGATGGATAGGTGAAATTTAGGGAGGAAATTCTAGAGCTCAGTGTCTTGGCAGCTGAAGGCATGGCCATCAACAGTGAGGTGATTAAAATCAGGGATGCTCAAGAGACATCAATTATGAAAAGCTCTGAGATGCTTGGGGAGCTGGTGAAGATTATAGAATAAAAGAGACACCACAAAGGAATTCAACAAAAGTCTTGGAGTTTTAAAGTGAAGGCATTTCTTAAACAGGAGTCAATGTTAGTCAGTGAGCACAGGGATGATGGGTGAACAGGACTTGGCATAATTGAGGATGCAGAAGCAGAATTTTGAATGACTTAGTTTACAGAGGAGACAATTTGGGAAGCTGGCCAGGAATGGCTTATCATGATCAAATCGAGAGATAACAGAGATTTAGAAGAGGGTTTCGCCAGTAAATCAGGATGGAAATGGGTAATGTTACAGAGATGGAAGTAAGTAGTCTTAGTGATGGGAGATAGGTGATCTTAGGGTCAGAGGAGTCTAGTCTCAAAAAGAGTTAAACTTAGTAACTAGGGCTCACAATTTGTCACAAGGACTGAAGACAGTGGCTTTACTTTTACATATATAGCTTCTTGGAAGAAATGTCTGCTCAACCTGTAGTGAATGTTGAACATGTAGAGACAATGAAGGGGTTGGCAGAGGTAACAATAACGTAGAGCTGGGTGTTGCCAGAATACATGTAAACTGACATGTTTGTAATATATTATAATTCACGTAAAACCTTATTTAAACATGTCGATTACAACATCACCCTTTGGAACTAGATAACATTCAACTGTCTAAGGGAAGCTCAAAATAAATCAAATTTAGCATGCTATATCATAGCCTAAGGTTTCCTTCATGAACGCAATTAGGGCAATAGTCTGTACTTTCTGTACCATCTGTACAAATATCACAGTTACCGACTAGTCAAAGAGTCAATTTTGGTTGTTGCGGCTTCAAATGCAGTTCCACGGACTCTGTTGGTGCCTGCAATTACAAATTTCTGACTATGGTGTGGTAATGAAATCAGCCTCTTCAAAATGAGCGACTCCACAGCTAAGAATGAACAAGATGAGCCTACCCCCTTTAATTTCCCTGGTGCAACAGCCAAACAGAAAATTTGTGCCAAGATAATTGTGCAACAGTTTATCAGTCCTTTCCAAAAGTGCTGCTTTAAAATGCAAGGCTTGCAGATAGTTCAAGATGAGGAATGTTCTTAGTAATCAGGAACTGCAATTACACTAAGTAATATAGTTGAATGATAGGGCATTTTTTTTAATCCTAAAAGAAATAAATAAGTAATGAATGTTCATGTTATGAACAGAATTCCTCCTATTTCCTCTTGCACTTGCCACTTCAATGAGAAAGAAATTCCACTTGGCACCATGAATGCAACCAAGAAGTGCTTAAAAGGTTGCAGATTTTTTTTCCTGATAGAACAGAAACAGCATTATTTTTAGAAGCCAGAGTGATAATTACACACACTGACTGAACAAAACATACAAAAGATGAATAGGATTGCTGCTTAAACCAGTCATTATTCAACCCTTACAATCAGCATGGTGACATCACAAAGAATATGAAGTAACAAAACATGTCTCTCTCCGTTGGTCAGGTTACAATCAACAGTAGTTTTTCATCAATGACTATAAAAGAATGCCGTCAGATTAAAGTACAGTTTTGAATCTATGCCACAACACAGTTTAGATATGTAAGTTATTCAGAGCTTCAGGGAGGTTATTGCAGAGGGGAGGAATAATTAGTGCACTAGTGCCATCTTCAAGGCTTTAATTTATTGTACTTGGTATTCTAAAACTGATGCTCAATTATATCTACAAAGATTTGCTGTTATATTATCATAAAGAGTTGAGGAAAATATATAGTGAGGAGAAACATCACAAATGTGGGTTCATTAAAAAAGATACAAGTGAAAAAAAACCTCAGTGTTAATCAAGATAAAAGGATAAAGTTGTTATTGTGGGGAAAGATGGTTTTAGGAAATGTTAATAGTTGGAGGGGTTAAACAAAGAATCAAAGCAGAAACAGGTTTTGATAAAGACAGGTGAAGTAGTGATATGGCACAGCCAATGAGATAACGAAAGAATGCATTGAATTCTGAATCAATTATGACCTGGTATGGCAGGGTTTCTATTCAGTTATGCTCCCCTCAAGCAAATTTTTTGTTATCAGTCACATTGCTTGAGGGAGAAGAAGCTGAGAAAGATTTAACACCAAATCATGATTGTGCACTTTCTGGCAATTGACTTACAGTGCCATTAACAATGTCCATGTTTCTCTTCTTGCCTGAAGAACAAATGGTCTCTCTTGCAGTTTATAACACAATAGCAATTACTCCACTCCAATCAGGAGCTACAGGATGTGTCTGACATTGACATCTGGAAGGTTACTCCAAATCAAGTCACTTGATTAGAGCAGCCATCTTTGTTGGAGTGTTTAATGTACAGGTCCTTTTAAAATAGTCATTACATATAGTTACATATTAAAGTTGATATTTGATTTGTTTGTGACTTCTTTTGTCTCTAAAAGCAATGAATTCTTTTTTATTACTTTAAAATTTGTGCTGGTAAAAGGAAAGAAAGAGCTAAAGAGGTATGCATTCATTTTCCCACTCATAATCAGAGGTCACACACAATTGATTATTTGTTGTAGTCACATCTTCTGGTTGCACCTCTTTGCTTAATGCCCCAATATTATGTATTTTTGGAAGAAATAGCTCCTTGTAAATGCATACAACATTCATAGTCTGGACAAAGTCTCAATGCAGTATTGCTTTAGAAACACTCCCAGATTCATGATGTTGGGAGAAATATCAGTTTCTACTAAGGGGTGCTTTGTGGGACTGTTTTTATTATGTATATTTTCGTGACTGATTGTGGAGACAAGTTGTAAAATATTTAATTCTCTCAGGCTGCTTCCACACCCTTGTATCTGGTAACCAAATGTTAGCTTTTATGTAAAGGTTTATGTCTGGGATGAAGGTGGAGGTGCATTAATTGGAAGACTCTGTTGAGACCTGTGTATCTGTTGGGATGTGGAGTTGCAGGGCTCAGGCTGAAAACAGTTTCAGACCAAGCCTCAGAAGGTTCCTTATTTTAGTTGTAGGTAGTTATACTTGAAATATACTGACGGTAGTTTCTAAGGTGGTCGAACTTCAGGAACTTCAAGAGCTTCAAATCCTGCAGATTTGGGGACAAGTCAGTTGAAAGCTGCTCTCATATTTGTTGGGAGACTGTAGCCCTCACATGGCTCTCTAGTCCGTGCTATACTCTACTACTGCTTTTCATCTAAGTGAGGTGTCTCCTCTCTATGTATCCCTGTAATGAAAGGTTCTGATTAGTCAACCTTCTCACCTATAAGCTATCAGGGATGTGGACTTCTTATCCCCATTCAGGTGAAAATTCTGCTGTCCACATTTTGGCTACATACTCCTTACTGTCTTCTGCCTCCACTCTTGAACTCTGGTTGCCTCTTTTTCAGTCAAACTTAAGCCCTTTAATTTTCTTATGCTTTAACTTGCTTATCCAAAACCTTTTGGATACTATTGCTCCTGCAGGGTCATTGAATCTTATCTCTCTTTTTGCCCCTTTGCAGAAACTTGCTGAAGTGGTTTATTCTAAGGCAACACCTTCCTTTTTCTGAGAGCCAGGCAGGAATGCTTTTTGCTTCATGTGTCCTATTTGCCCTGTTTATTTCCTATGTGTCCTCTCTAGTCCCTATTTATTTTGGCAGGCTCTTGCCTGGCTCTCTCAGTTCATGTGGTTAGTCAGTCTCTCTTGTGGTGCCTGTCTGGCCTGGGTCTTTTGGGTTTACAATAACATAATTGTTGGCCATGTCATTCCTGGAAATGTATCCCTATTACTAGAATTGCCAGAACAATTTCTGTGACTACAGGTCCTGAGACTGAACCATACTGTAGGCGAGTTTGGTGGAAGCAAATAGAAAACCATCCACCCACTCCCCCTTATTTAGGCCTGGAGCCTTAGAACAGACTCAGGGCAGAAGGGATGAAGTTTAGAATCCTGCCTGATATTTATGATTGTGTGGTCCTTGAAGAGCACAATAGTTTGGCTCACAGTTTGACAAAAGAAAAGTGGATTCTGGGTAATCGAAGATGGAGAATGGGAAAAATTTCTGGCTGTAAGAGCTGCTCATTTTTTTGAGGTATTTTAGGTTTTGGAGGTGATTTCCTCGAATTCCAGGAGCAGCAATTACTGTTTTATGTGCTGTTGCATTGTTTCGGAAATTTTGGGAAAAATAGGCAAAACAACAGCAGTTTAAAAGGGAGAAGAGCAGACAAAGGAAGCACATGGTGAGGACAGTGCAGGAGAGAGAGAGAGAGAGACAGAGAGAGAAAACCTGCACAGTTACCGCCTTTGCTGTTTGAATTCGTGTGTTGCTGGACATCGGAGTGCATCTGGGAAAATTTATAAACAGTGAAATTCACAACTAATCTTGGAGGAATTGTTGGGCGAAGTTCACAGCACAGATTCAGATAAGTTAATTGTTGTTTTAATTCTGTCCAAGAGAAAGGCTGTAGTAGTGAGTATAGTGGATTCTTTCTTGATTATATGTTTTTGGAGATAAGTCTCTTGATTAAACTTAAAATATAAGCCATAACTATTAATTTAACCTGGGGCAGTGTTTGTAGAGGAATAAAATGGTGTTATTTTCTGGGTCTATAGATTGTGAAGGAGCAAAAATAGCCTTTGCAGTGATATGTACTTCTTGACAGATGTGGGAGTTTAAAGAGAGTTTAAGGGTTACTGCGGATTATATCTGCCATAAATGCTGTTGGATGCGAATCTTATCAGATCGAGTGGATCGGTTGGAGAGACAGATAGAAGCAATGAGGAATTTGCAACATGTGATGGATGGCAGTTATAGGAAGGGGGGAAAGTCTCAGATACAGTCACATAGACGGGTTAACTCCAGGAAGGGTAAAAGAGTTAGGCAGCTAGTGCAGGAGTCTTTTGTGGATATACCCATTTCAAACAGGTATGCTGTTTTGGAAAATGTAGGGGGTGATGGATTCTCAGGGGAACATAGCACGACAGCCAAATTTCTGGTATTGAGACTGGCTCTAATGCAACGAGTGGTACGTTGGCTACCAAGAGATCAATTGTGTTAGGGGATTCTGTAGTCCGAGTTACAGACAGACATTTCTGTGGCCAGCAGAGATAAAGCAGAATGACGTGTTGTTTCCCTGGTGCCAGGATAAAAGATTCTCAGAGAGGGTGCAGAATGTTCTCACGGGGGAGAGGGGCTAGCAGGAGGTCATTGTCCACATTGAAACCAACGACATTGGAAGGGAAAAGGTTGAGATTCTGAAGGGAGATTACAGAGAGTTAGGCAGAAATTTAAAAAGGAGGTCCTCAAGGGTAGTAATATCTGGATTACTCCCAGTGCTACGAGAGCGTGAGGGCAGGAATAGGAGGATAGAGCAGATGAATGCATGGCTGAGGAGCTGGTGTATGGGAGAAGGATTCACACTTTTGGATCATTGGAATCTCTTTTGGGGTAGAAGTGACCTGTACAAGAAGGACGGATTACACCTAAATTGAAAATGGACTAATATACTGGCAGGGACATTTGCTAGAACTGCTTGGGTGGATTTAAACTAGTAAGGTGGGGGGTGTGGGACCCAGGGAAATAGTGAGGATAGCGATCAATCTGAGATGGGTACAGCTGAGAACAGAAGTGAGTCAAACAGTCAGGGCAGGCAGGGACAAGGTAAGACTAATAAATTAAACTGCATTTATTTCAATGCAACGGGCCGAACAGGGAAGAAAGATAAACTCAGGACATGGTTAGGAACATGGGACTGGGATATCATAGCAATTACGGAAGCATGGCTCAGGGATGGGCAGGACTGGCAGCTTAATGTTCCAGGATACAAATGCTACAGGAAGGATAGAAAGGGAGGCAAGAGAGGAGGGTGTGTGGCATTTTTGATAAGGGGTAGCATTACAGCTGTGCTGAGGGAGGATATTCCCGGAAATACATCCAGGGAAATTATTTGGGTGGAACTGAGAAATAAGAAAGGGATGATCACCTTATTGGGATTGTATTATAGACCCCCTAATAGTCAGAGGGAAATTGAGAAACAAACTTGTAAGGAGATCTCAGCTATCTGTAAGAATAATAGGGTAGTTATGGTAGGGGGCTTTAACTTTCCAAACATCGACTCGGACTGCTATAGTGTTAAAGGTTTAGATGGAGAGGAATTTCTTAAATGTGTACGACAATTTTCTGATGCAGTATGTGGATGTACTTACTCGAGAAGGTGCAAAACTTGACCTACTCTTGGGAAATAAGGCAGGGCAGGTGACTGAGGCGTCAGTGGGGGAGCACTTTGGGGCCAACGACCATAATTCTATTCGTTTTAAAGTAGTGATGGAAAAGGATAGACCAGATCTAAAAGTTGAAGTTCTAAATTGGAGAAAGGCCAATTTTGACGGTATTGGGCAAGAACTTTCAAAAGCTGATTGGAGGCAGATGTTCACAGGTAAAGGGACAGCTGGAAAATGGGAAGCCTTCAGAAATGAGATAACAAGAATCCAGAGAAAGTATATTCCTGTCAGGGTGAAAGGGAAGGCTAGTAGCTATAGGGAATGCTGGATGACTAAAGAAATTGAGGGTTTGGTTAAGAAAAAGAGGGAAGCATATGTCAGGTATAAACAGGATAGATCGAGTGAATCCTTAGAAGAGTATAAAGAAGGTAGGAGTATACTTAAGAGGGAGATCAGGAGGGCAAAACGGGGACATGAGATAGCTTTGGCAAATAGAATTAAGGAGAATCCAAAGCGTGTTTACAAATATATTAAGTACAAAAGGGTAACTAGGGAGGGAATAGGACCCCTCAAAGATCAGCCACAGAAAATGGGGGAAATACTAAATGAATATTTTGCATCAGTATTTACTGTGGAAAAGGATATGGAAGATATAGACTGTAGGGAAATAGATGGTGACATCTTGCAAAATGTCCAGATTACAGAAGAGGAAGTGCTGGATGTCTTGAAAGGGTTAAAGGTGGATAAATCCCCAGGACCTGATCAGGTGTACCCGAGAATTCTGTGGGAAGCTAGAGAAGTGATTGCTGGGCCTCTTGCTGAGATATTTGTATCATCGATAGTCACAGGTGAGGTGCCGGAAGACTGGAGGTTGGCAAACGTGGTGCCACTGTTGAGAAGGGCGGTAAAGGCAAGCCAGGGAACTATAGACCAGTGAGCCTGACGTCGGTGGTGGGCAAGTTGGTGGAGGGAATCCTGAGGGACAGGATGTACATGTATTTGGAAAGGCAAGGACTGATTCGGGATAGTCAACATGGCTTTGTGCGTGGGAAATCATGTCTCACAAACTTGATTCAGTTTTTTGAAAAAGTAACAAAGAAGATTGATGAGGGCAGAGCAGTAGATGTGATCGATATGGACTTCAGTAAGGCATTCGACAAGGTTCCCCATTGGAGACTGATTAGCAAGGTTAGATCTCATGGAATACAGAGAGAACTAGCCATTTGGATACAGAACTGGTTCAAAGGTAGAAGACAGAGAGTGGTGGTGGAGGGTTGTTTTTCAGACTGGAGGCCTGTGACCAGTGGAGTGCCACAAGGATCGGTGCTGGGCCCTCTACTTTTTGTCATTTATATAAATGATTTGAATGCGAGCATAAGAGGTACAGTTAGTGAGTTTGCAGATGACACCAAAATTGGAGGTGTAGTGGACAGCGAAGAAGGTTACCTCAGATTACAACAGGATCTGGATCAGTTGGGCCAATGGGCTGAGAAGTGGCAGATGGAGTTTAATTCAGATAAATGTGAGGTGCTGCATTTTGGGAAAGCAAATCTTAGCAGGACTTATACACTTAATAGTAAGGTCCTAGGGAGTGTTGCTGAGCAAAGAGACCTTGGCGTCCAGGTTGATAGCTTCTTGAAAGTGGAGTCGCAGGTAGATAGCATAGTGAAGAAGGCGTTTGGTATGCTTTCATTTATTGGTCAGAGTATTGAGTACAGGAATTGGGAGGTCATGTTGCGGCTATACAGGACATTGGTTAGGCCACTGTTGGAATATTGCATGCAATTCTGGTCTCCTTCCTATCGGAAAGATGTTGTGAAACTTGAAAGGGTTCAGAAAAGATTTACAAGGATATTGCCAGGGTTGGAGGATCTGAGCTACAGGAAGAGGCTGAACAGGCTGGGGCTGTTTTCCCTGGAGCGTCGGAGGCTGAGGGGTGACCTTATAGAGGTTTACAAAATTATGAGGGGCATGGATAGGATAGATGGACAATGTCTTTTCCCTGGGGTCGGGCAGTCCAGAACTAGAGGGAATAGGTTTAGGGTGAGAGGGGAAAGATATAAAAGAGACTTAGGGGGCAACTTTTTCACACAGAGGGTGGTACGTGTATGGAATGAGCTGCCAGAGGATGTGGTGGAGGCTGATACAATTGCAACATTTAAGAGGCATTTGGATGGGTATATGAATAGGAAGGGTTTGGAGGGATATGGGCCGGGTGCTGGCAGGTGGGACGAGATTGGGTTGGGATATCTGATCGGCATGGACGGGTTGGACCGAAGGGTCTGTTTCCGTGCTGTACATCTCTCTGACTCTACGACTCCAATGCAAAGTATTTGCAGAGACCACAAAAGCAGCTTTTTGGCAGCTTTTTGTAGAGCAGAGGCTTTTCCTTTATAGCCCAGATTTAGGAGTTTTGATATCATCAGTTGATGTTGTATGAAGCAGCATTGACTCCTTCCTGCTATTTCAAAATTGTATGTTTTAAGCACTGGGGGAACTATGTAGCAAAGCCTGATCAGAGAGGGGAAATTATCATTGAGACAAGGTCAAACGAAGCAGATTAAAAAGACTGTCTATGATCCATCACAGAGGTTCGGTGAAGAGTCATTTACCCATCTTCTTACAGGATAGAGATAGCTTGCAATTCTTTTGTACCTGTATTTGGCAACAATCAGTCTCTGTAGCAATTTATATTACAATAGTTAGCATTCTTATCCCATCTGACTGACTTCTGAGAAGCTGCTAGAAGGATAAAACTAATTCCAGTCACACGATATCAGGGATCATCTTTGTTGGGTCGCTTAACCTGTTTTATACACAGTGACTCAATACATATATCGACATACATTAGCATTGGCTTTTAGTCTACTTGTGATAGGAATTAAAGATTTTACTTAGAACTTGGGAGAAATGATTGAGAAAGTAAATGTAATTTAAACAAGGTTGGAACTAATCACACTTAAAAGGTCGAGTGCATGTTGACTTAAAAATCTGATCTGGCAATTCAGGGAAAAAGGATTATAAAACTCCATTTATTCATAATTATTTATATGGCTTGTAAAATTAAAAGAAACATTGAAAGTAAAATAATTCATTCGCTTTTTTGGTTAAATTATCCCAAAGTATGTCATGCTGCTGTAGTGATGTGGTTAGTCTTGGTTAGAAGGCTTGTTTGTTTGATTGGTCTGTTGTAAGTGTTTGTTGACAGAAGCAAGCAATTTAATTTGGGAACAGTCAGAGGCAGTTGTAGCTTTCCTTTCATGAAGACTGCATTGCACCATATCAAGAGGACTGCCAGGAGGACATCCATTTCAAGCAATAAAAGTACAAACTACATCATGCACCATATGGAATATGAATGGAACATATTATATCTCATTTTGAATTTTGTGAGGAAAGAGTTGCTGAAAGATTAGTAGAAGAAGACCATAGTTGTCTTTGCAGAGCTTTGTGACCGAAAACAATCAGCAGAGTTAACTTTGAAAGCTGTGGAAGGCAATTGGATACTACTGGCAGACTGAAAATGGAACTAAGGCTGCCATAGTCATGAGATCTGTCAAGAAAAGGTGAAGGATCATATAGCGATAAAGGGCCCACAAGGAATATGACTTTGGAGGAATAACTGGAATTTGAAGAAGAGTTGCATTGAGTTATTTTAAGGATTGTAGCATATCCTTTTGATTTGTCCCAGGAAAACAGGATGAACTTTTCAAAATACTTATGATAAGAGAACCCTTGGGAAAGGTAGAAGTAGAATACAGTGTAATTCTTTCTAAGCTATAGTGCTAAGTTAGTCATGCGTAATTTGTTTAAAATCTTTTTGTGTAGAAACAATAAATTTTGTTCTTATTTGAAAATGTGAAACCATGTGTTCTGGGTTCTGTTGGTTAGTTACTGAATGTTCAGAATTCTGCTTTAAACATTACACCTCCCAAACAGGATGGTAATAATATTAAAAAATATTCCTCTTGTCCATCACATTTCCTGTCTCCCTCTCACACACACACACACCTCATAGCAATTAATCTGTTAAACTAAATACTGGGAAGACAGCAGCTATTATCTTTCATCCCTGTTCCAAATTCCATTCTCTAACTACTGACTCCATCCCTGTCCCTGCAACAATTTATACTTCAGGCTTTGCAATCTCAGTGTCATGTTCAATTTAAATATGCTTCCAGCCATGTATTTGCTTCCAGCCATCACTAAAAAACACTTAATTCCATTTCTATAATATTGCCCAACTTCACCCATGTCTCAATGTATCTGCTGCTGAAACTCCCAGTCATGCATTCATTTATTTGGATTTGAGTATTTTAACACACTTGTGGCTAGGATTCCCCATTCTATCCTTAGTAAATGACTGTTCATCTGAAATTCAGCAGTCTGTGTCTTAATTTACACTCTCTTATCACTAAACCATGTTAGGCCCTAGTCAAGCAATGTCTTAATTTTAAAGTTCTCACCCCATTTTCAAGTCCTTTCATATATCATCCCTATCACTGTAACCTCTCCCAGCCCCACAACCAACTGAGATGTCATTGCCCTTCTAATTTTAATCTTTTGCCCCTGTTTTTAACTGCTCCTCAATTAGTAGCCACATTTCCACTTGACTAGATTACATCTCAAGCTCTGGAAAATTTTTACTCCATCCCACTGCCTCAACAGCTCATGTTGCTCCTTTAAGACACTATTTAAAACTGATTTTTCTGATGAAGTTTTGTCATTCAAACTGTGACATATATTTGAAATTATAACCACAATGAAATCGTAAAGTGGTTTCACACGTTGAATTCTTCAAATAATCCAGCTGAATGATGTATATTCATTATTTCACACATTATGGGTTACATGAGGGACATTGTAAACTTGTTTTCATAGATTCGACATTTCAAGACTATTAATTTGTTTGCAAAATAAGATAGCTTACAACAATGAATAAACCTAAATGAACAGAGAGAGAACAATGGTTTCCAGGCATTGTCTGCCTTAACGAGATTGTGTCAGATTCACAATGACAAATTGGTGTAACTGGAGAACTGACCCAATCTTGTGAAAGTGCCATCTGAACTTCGGTATTCTTCATTTAGTCATTTGTTCATTTGCTAATCACAAAATCCTAACAAGCACCATATGTTAATTAGGGCTGGAAATGAATGTCATCATCTGTGTCATTTCAAGCATGTATTGATCAGTTGGCACAGAAAATAGCCTTTTCCATCCTGACTCTCCAAAGCTCATCCACTATCTACAAAGTTTACTCAGGTTGTAAGTTTGCTCACTGAGCTAGTTGGTTTATTTTCAGACATTTCGTCACCATACTAGGTAACATCATTAGTGAGCCTCCGGTGAAGCACTGGTATTCTGTTCCGGTTTCTATTTATGTGTCTTGGTTTCTTAAGGTAGATGATATCATTTCTGATTCTTTTTTTAAGAGGTTGGTAAATAGGGTCCATTCTGGTTTGAATGCCAGGGCTTTAGGAATTCCCATGCGCTTCTCTGTTTGGCCTGTCCTAGGATAAACGTGTTGTCCCAGTTGAAGTGGTATCCTTCTTCGTCTGTATGTAAGGATACCAGTGATAGTGGGTCATGTCTTTTGGTGGCTAGTTGGTGTTCCGTGTATCCTGGTGGCTAGTTTTCTGCTTGTCTGTCCAATGTAGTGTTTGTGACAGTCCTTGCGTGGTATTTTGTAAATGGCATTCGATGTTGGTATAGGGTTCTTTAGGTTCATCAGTTCTGTTTCAGTGTGTTGGTAGATTTGTGGGCTACCATGATGCCAAGGGGTCGCAGTAGTCTGGTAATCATCTCTGAGATGTTTTTGATGTATGGTCGTGTAGCTAGAGTTTCTGGGCATGTTGTGTCTACTTGTTTGAGTTTGTTGTTTAAGAATTGGCAGACTGTGTTTATCAGACAGCCGTTCTTCATGAATATGCTGTATAGGTGTTCTTCTGCTGCTTGTAGTTCCTGGGTGCTGCAGTGTGTTGCGGCCCATTTAAATAATGTCCTGATGCAGCTCCATTTGTGGGTGTTAGAATGATTGCATCTATAGATAAGTATCTGGTCTGTGTGTGTTGCTTTCCTGTAGATGTTGGTCTGCAGTTCTCCATTAACTGTTCATTCCACTGTGACATTTAGGAAGGGGAGTCTGTTGTTGTTCTCCCCTTTTGTGAAATTTATGCCAGTAAGGATTTTGTTGATGATGTTGTAGGTGTCGTCTAATTTGTTCCATTTTTGAGATGACAAAGATGTCATCCACATAGCGGACCACTCCTCCAACTCCTCCCCTCCAGCTCCCCAACGATCCAACCCAAACTATGGGTCTGCTGCAGTCAAAAGCGCAGCAAGTAACAACCAAGATGGAGAATGGACTGTAGACTACACACAAAGAGACCTTGAAACTACTGAATAGTCGAAATGCACAGTTGAGTTCAATGTGGAGTGATGTAGTCTTGATAGCAGAAAAGCCCAGCAATTTAAAAGCAAAATTTGAGCCTGGTTCCAGTGTTCATGTATAAAACAATAGCAGGGAATGGTCAGGAGATCCAAGTAACTTTACAACTTTATAGCTATCATGAAAATGTAGACTCTATTAGAACAGTGTGACTTGAAAAGGTAGAAGAGAGATTTGAGATGAAAGGGCAAAAGATTGCAATGTGTGGCACAGGACACAGTTCTACAGCTAAGGACAAACTGTATACCTTTATTGGGATACAACCATAATTCCAGCTTGGAATTCCTCATTACAAGCTAGCCATAAGAATGACTACCTTAGAAATAAAGAGGGTCTTACATACATCAGACAGCAATGGTTCAAATAATCAAAACCTGCAAAGTGTACTTCTCAGCTTCAGCAATAGTCTAACTGCTAATATATAGATACATTATATTGAAATTGATCTTACTCATTGCTGAAAGCAGAAATACTTAAGGAAGTTGAATTTACATAATGAAGAACAGATTTCTTATAACATAACAACATGTGCTTTAGGTCAAAGAATACAGTTGAACAAGTAATAGAAGAGAATGGGTTGATTAAAGAAAAAGAAACAAAAGAAAGTAAAATATCAGGACTGTACTTATATATTTTATAAAGAAGTTTAATCTGATTTTTTAAAAGTGGATACAGAATACTGCAAAGTGGACCCCGGAAGTCACATGACTGTCTTTGTTAATTCACAAAAGCCAAAGATAAAGCAGTTTAACAAATGAGATACCTCAGTTTCGAATGGAAAGACTGACATTTAGAATTAGATTAGATTACTTTACAGTGTGGAAACAGGCCCTTCGGCCCAACAAGTCCACACCGACCAGCTGAAGCGCAAACCACCCATACCCCTACATTTACCCCTTACCTAACACTACGGACAATTTAGCATGGCCAATTCACCTGACCTGCACATCTTTGGACTGTGGGAGGAAACCGGAGCACCCGGAGGAAACCCACGCAGACATGGGGAGAATGTGCAAACTCCACACAGTCAGTTGCTTGAGGCGGGAATTGAACCCGGGTCTCTGGCGCTGTGAGGCAGCAGTGCTAACCACTGTGCCACCGTGCCGCCCACAAATTAATCCTTGGAAAATACAATAGGTCCTTCTAAAAGTGTAAAGGCTCAAAGCTTCTAAGAAAACAGAAGATTGTAAGGACATTTCAGGGAATTGCAACAAAATTTACTTTGTTGTATGGAACAATCACTCACCTAAGTCAAGATGATAACTATTTTGCTTTGTTTATGACAAGAATTCTGTGAGACACCAATTTGAAAGAACACCAAGTATTCTGTACTCAATAGGGAGGTAGAAAAAGACAAACAGCTAAGGATTGCAGTACTGAACTGGGAGACTAAGCACAAAATCTGCATCCCATTCAAGTGAAATAGAGAAACCTTCACTCCCTCCCACAACCTGTTCTGCTCAGTCCACCATTGGGAGAAATCAAGTATGTACATTCATAATATAAAGTTGAGTTCTAAAGTGAAGGAATAAATTGATTCATTTTTCAGTTTGTAAAAGTCAACCTGTTTCTTTTTAAAGTCAAAAATTCATTTTGAAAATAGTGTTCAAAACAGAATTTACAAGAAATATTATGGATTATGGCTAATTGATTAGCATATCATCTAGAAAATAATTGCTAAGGTGTTAATGTGTTTATTGATTACAGAGAAAGAGAGAAAGGGCCAGAAGCAAGTTCATGAAGAGGGACAAGGCGTATAACAGCAGAAGTGTTGTTGTTAGAAGTCTCCAAGCAGTCAGAACCATGGAAAAGACTTGCATTGTTTAGAAGTCACGGAGAAGGCAGCTCCAGAAGCAGGGGTCTGGACATGTCAGATAATGCTGTTGAAGATATGAGTTACCTGCATCCACCTATCACCATCCACCTACATTTCCCCCAGTCCCACCCCCCTCCCTCTATTTATTTCTGAGCTCCCTTCCCCCTCTCCAATCCTGACCTGAAACATTGGCTTTCCTGCTCCTCTGATGCTGTCTGACCTGCTGCGTTGAGACATAGACCATAGACGACAAGATGGAGGATAAGAAGTAGACAATTTTGCCCACCTAATTTGATCCATCATTCAATGATATCATGGCTGATCTCTACTCTACTCTTCTGTTGTTTCCCCTAGAACATTTGATTCCCTTACTGAGTAAAAATATGTCCAGCTCAAACTCCTATATATTTAGCGGTCCAGCTTCAATCCCCCACTTTGGTAAAGAATTCCATAGATTCACTATCCTCTGAGAAAAGGGAATTTCTTCTCATCTCTGTCTTATATGCGCAACGCCTCCTTCTGAGATTGTACATTCTGGTCCTAAACACTCCTACAAGACGAAACATTTATCAGCATCTATCTTGTCAAGTCCCCTAATTATCTTATATGTTTCAATAAGATCACCTCTCATTATTCTAAACTCCAATGAGTACAGGCGCACCTACTCAATCTCTCCTCGAAAGAAATTTTTTCCATGCTCAGTCAACCTTCTCTAAACTGCCTGCAATGCCAGTATATCTTTTTTTAAATAAGGTGACCAAAATTGTTCCCAGTATTCTCGATGTGATCTAATGTGTGCCTTATATAGCTTTAACAAGTTTTCATTATTTCAAGACTCCAGTACCCTTGAAATAATAGATATTACCCATTGAGCTTGAATGCATTTCATTTGGCTATGGGTGGCATGGTGGCTTAGTGGTTAGCACTGCTGCCTCACAGAACCAAGGTCCCAGGTTCGATTTCAGCCTCGGGTGACTGTCTGTGTGGAGTTTGCACATTCTCCTCATGTCTGCGTGGGTTTGCTCCGGTTTCCTCCCAAAGTCCAAAGAAGTGCAGGTCAGGTGAATTGGCCATGCTAACTTGCCCATAGTGCTAGGTGCATTAGTTAGAGGGAAATGGGTCTGGGTGGGTTACTCTTCAGAGAGTCGGTGTGGACTGGTTGGGCCGAAGGGCCTGTTTCCACACTGTAGGGAATCTCATCGAAAGGACCCACAATCCCTCTGGGCTGCAGATTTCTTCTGCCTTTCTCAGATAATATTCAGCTCCTCTATTCTTCCTGCCAAACACTCTTTGTGTCATCCTCATTGTGTTCCTTCACAACTATGTTTTTGTTGTCTGTAATTTTGCATAGTAGCACATATAGATATTGTTATGGACCAGGCCCAAACCCTCAAAACATTTTAAAATAGGTAGCCCAGACTGTAACTTTGCTATTTGTTTTAGGTAAGTGTATCATGGGTATTCCCTGAGTGAATTAGCTGATCCGACTACCAAAGTTTAAACAAACAGAATTTATTTACAAAATTACGGAATAAAACACAAAGAATAGAAAATAGAATACTGGATAACTTATCCAATCCAAAAACCCGACAGACGATCCTGTTTTAATAATGCTGTTCCGAAAATACTCACAACAGTCCCAATAAACACATCTCTTAGCACAAAGAGTGAAAATGAAACAAACCAGGGTTTACAGGCTTGAAGTTAGAGAGAGAGATAGAGAGTACCAGGCTGGACCTGGCCCAGCAGCCTTTCTTCACACACACTGCTGCTGAACTGAATCAAAACTCTAATCTAAACGAAGGCCAGCTACACAGCCTTCGTTTGATTATACCTTTTTTAAAGACATGAATACTGTAGGCCGAAGACATTATCTGTTAGGGGTAAACAAAAAGGGCCCCAATAAGGGATTCTATACTATTCTATGAAGCCTATAAACCTTTCAAACCCAGCCTAGTTGGAACCTGGCCAATTACCCCCTCTCTGGAAAAAAAACTTCAAAAGCAAAGTAACCTTGTAAAAAGACCAACATTGTGACAATATAAAAAATATTTATAAAAAATAGTTATAAAGATAAAAACAAGATGTCTTGCAAATATTAACTGAGGAAAGTAGAATCTAGTGAGTGTGCAGACATTTGCCAAAAGGAAACTGATAACAGCCATGTTAGCTAAACAAAAAGCTTTGGTGTAGTAATTGGGGTAACTTCACTGAGGTTTAAGTATGTCATAACTTTATTGCATCATAGAATAGAATCCCTATAGTGTGGAAAAAGGCCATTTGGCCCAACAAGTCCACACAAATCCTCCGAAGAGGAACCCACCCAGATCTATTCCCCTATTACTCTACATTTACCCCTCACTAATGCACCTAACCTACACATCCTTAAACACTTTGGGGCAATTTAGCATGGCCAATTCACTTAACCTGCACACCTTTGAAAGGTAGGAGGAAACTGGAGCACCCGGATATAACCCAAGCAGACACGGGGAGAATGTGCAAACTCCACACAGACAGTTGCCCGAGGCTGGAATCGAACCTGGGTCCTTGACACTGTGTAGCAGCAGTGATAACCACTGAGCCACCATGCCACTCTATTGCTGAATTAAAAAGGAGAAATCTTCATTTCTGATGATTGTAATAGTTCTTGGATAGTGTAATAATGGTTTGTACTTTTCTTTTGTGTAATAAACTTTTATATTTTTTATTAGAAGTACATTGACAGCCTCAGTGAATATGTTCAATGACTGGCCCCTTTGGTAAACAAAAGAAGAATAAAACTTGTGGTTTACCAAGCCAGGTTTCACTCTAGGAGCTAACTTACCAGTGTTACAATCAACTGGTAGCCATGATATACAAGTGCCGGTGTTGGACTGGGTTGGACAAGGTCAAAAATCACAAAACATCATGTTGCAGTCAAATAGGTTGATTTCCAAGCTTTCCGAGCCCCATCCTTTCTTCGGGTGTTAGTGTTTAAAAACACAAACATTTAGAACCCCGCTCTGAAAGCTGAATGGGTTTTCAAATAAACTTGTTGGATTATACCTGTTGGTGTTGTGTGATTTTTGATCATCAACTGGGATCATAGCACCTCCAACTATTCAACTAAAAAGGCTATCTCAGCTGCTGAATTCTGTGTTCAGGTTTTCAACCCCATCACTTTGGAAAATAAATCTTCAATGAAGTAACAGGCTTGCAATGGCAACAGATTGATCTTACTTACATCCTTATAAGTATCTTTTATCTATATTTTAAATATTGCATTTGTATTTTATCTAATAACTCATTTTTTACATAATAATATCAGTAATAATTGCTTAAATAAACTAACCTTTGATGTTATTTAAGAGTAAAGATTTGCTACTGGTTATTTTTTAAAATTTGGACTCTTGGGAAAAAAAACTAAAACAGGGCCAAACAAACATATAAGTTTGTAGTTTTTGGACCATTCTGCAGACATGCGTGGTGTGGTCATGACAAAGGCAACAAATACTCTATGACAGTTAGAGCATATTGTTAGTTTATCATGAGAAGTTTACATTAAATTTATGCTATACTGTCAACAGAATGAAAAATTTTGAATATTAAATATTTAAACATATTCAATACACCATTACATCTGGAGGAGGGTATTGATTTACTTCTGTGTGAGAGACTAATAGTTGTATAAAGTGGATGACCTTCTTATCTAATTATTTTGTGGAAAATAGGCAGAATTTAAGATTTAACCAGAATCATTGAACTAAAGATGCATAATATGAGTTTTTATTATAGTCTTTAAGAGAATATATTAACTTCTATGCAAAATTTTACTTTTATTTCTCATAACACATTTCGTTCAGATGTAATGCATTTGTTGTTTGAGCTTGTAATAGCATCATAAAATGTTCCAAAGCATTTTACAAAAGTATTATATAGACTTTGCTGCAAAGACACATAGGTGATATTAGGACAAAAGACCAAAAGATAAGTGAGCATCTAAAAGGAGTAAGGAGAAATGAAGAGAGAAGAGATCTAGGATTGGATTTCCATAGCCAGCAATAGTGAAACAATTAAATCAGGAATGCTCAAAAGCAAAGTGAAGAATTTCACACTCTCCCAGAACATGTTCTGCTCAATCCACCCATAGGACAAACCTTCAATTCCAGAAATTGTGAGTAGCTGAATTCTAATTTCAAAGTTTCAACCCTTTCATTTAGTAATCTTGGGAGATCTAGAAGTAAATATGAAGGAATCTCAAAGAGATGAAAGAGGCAGTGAAAGGGAGAAATTATAAAGCAATGAATGCAAAAGTTGACCTACTCTTAGGAAATAAGGCAGGGCAGGTGACTAAGGTGTAAGTGAGGGAGCACTTTGGGGGCCAGCGACCATATTTCTATTAGATTTAAAATAGTGATGGAAAAGGATAGACTAGATCTAAAAGTTGAAGTTCTAAATTGGAGAAAGGCCAATTTTGGCGGTATAAGACAAGAATTTTCAAAAGCTGATTGGGGCAGATGTTCGCAGGTAAAGGGACAGCTGGAAAATGGGAAGATTTCAGAAATGAGATAATGAGAATCCAGAGAAAGTATACTCCTGTTAGGGTGAAAGGAAAGGCTGGTAGGTGTAGGGAATGCTGGATGACTAAAGAAATTGAGGGTTTGGTTAAGAAAAAGAAGGAAACATATGTCAGGTATAGACAGGATGGATTGAGTGAATCTTTAGAAGAGTACAAAGGCAGTAGAAGTATACTTAAGAGGAAAATCAGGAGGGCAAAAGGGGGACATGAGATAGCTTTGGCAAATAGAATTAAGGAGAACCCAAAGGGTTTTTACAAATACATTAAGGACAAAAGAGTAACTAGGGAGAGAATAGGGCCCCTCAAAGATCAGCAAGGTGGCCTTTGTGTGGAGCTGCAGAAAATAGGGGAGACACTAAACAAGTATTTTGCATCAGTATTTACTGTGGAAAAGGATATAGAAGATATAGAATGTAGGGAACTAAATAGTGACACCTAGCAAAATGTCCAGATTACAGAAGAGGAAGTGCTGGATGTCTTGAAATGGTTAAAGGTGGATAAATCCCCAGGACCTGATCAGGTTTAGCCAAGAACTCTGTGGGAAGATAGAGAAGTAATTGCTGGGCCTCTTGCTGAGATATTTATATCATCGATAGTCACAGGTGAGGTGCCAGAAGACTGGAAGTTGGCTAACGTGGTGCCACTGTTTAAGAAGGGTGGTAAGGACAAGCCAAGGAACTATAGACCAGTGAGCCTGACATTGATGGTGGGCAAGTTGTTGGAGGGAATCCTAAGGGACAGGATGTACATGTATTTGGAAAGTCAAGGACTTATTAGGGGTAGTCAACATGGCTTTGTGGGTGGGAAATCATGTCTCACAAACTTGATTGAGTTTTTTGAAGAAGTAGCAAAGGGGATTGATGAGGGCAGAGTGGTAGATGTGATTATATGGACTTCAGTAAGGCATTCGACAAGGTTCCCCATGAGAGACTGGTTAGCAAGGTTAGATGTCACACAACACAATGAGAACTAGCCATTTAGATACAGAACTGGCTCAAAGGTAGAAGATAGAGGGTGGTGGTGGAGGGTTGTTCTTCAGGCTGGAGGCCTGTGACTAGTGGAGTGCCACAAGGATTGGGCTGGGTCCTCTACTTTTTGTCATTTACATAAATGATTTGGATGCGAGCATAAGTGGTACAGTAGTAAGTTTTCAGATGACACCAAAATTGGAGGTGTAGTGGACAGCGAAGAAGGTTACCTCAGATTACAACAGGATCTTGACCAGATGGGCCAATGGGCTGAGATGTGGCAGATGGAGTTTAATTCAGGTATATGCGAGATGCTGCATTTTAGGAAAGCAAATCTTAGCAGGTAAGATCCTAGGGAGTGTTGCTGAACAAAAAAACCTTGGAGTGCAGATTCATAGCTCCTTGAAAGTATAGTTGCAGGTAAATAGGATAATGAAGAAGACATTAGGTATGCTTTCTTTTATTGGTCAGAGTATTGAGTACAGGAATTGGGAGGTCATGTTGCGGCTGTACAGAACATTGGTTCGGTAAAAAAAATGAAAAAAAAATGTTTCAGTTTGATTCCACTGTAAAAATATGTTCTACATAGCGATGGAGTGGGGAAGTTTAATGGTTGCAAGATGTTTGCTCTAACCCCCTGGGTTATGAAGATATTAAAGTTTTCAGAGTGTGGATTAACTTTAACAACATGCAGCCTGTATCTGCATTGCTGACTTCTACTCTTCAATGCAGGTTCTTGCTAGTTATGAAGACAGAATAGAATGTTAAAGGGTGGAAATTATTAACACATATATACATCAATTTTAGAAATGGATAATTTCAGGGAGCTGCAGCTTTAGCAGAGGTTTACATTCAAGTTATGTTACAGATTTGAAAGCTCCCTAATAATGTTTGCCTTTTGATTATCATTTTGTGGGACAATGAAGTATATGTTTATACAGGGTTTTTTTAGCACTGCTGCTCTAAAACATGTTAATATCAATAACAAATTAACAAGCTTTGGCATTCAGAATTACTGTATTCAGCCAAAGGCTTAGCTATGCTAAATTCCAGAGTTTAGTTCTTTTATTTCGTGATTATCACTCATTGTTTTGAGCATGCTTCACTTGCTGTAGTCATCATTCTATGCTGTATATATCAGCAAAGCAAACACATTTTGTTTATTTAATCAATGTTTTTTAAGCTCACAAATAGTTTTTGAGTAACACAAATGAGTTAATTACAGGATCCAAAGATTAATTTATGAACAAATGTCTCATTTCAATATATCAATAGGCTACTACAACTTGATGCACACTATTTAAAAATAGCATTTTCAACAAATATTTAATGTCCATCAACACTTATGTGAATTGCAGAAACAAATGTGTTTTTCATTACATTTAAAATTTCTCAGTGAAGAAAACACCTTTGCTTTGCAACTTTTCCTTTCCTATCAGTTTAAAACATACACTCAGTTCAAAGGTCTTTTGTGATGAGTTTGCTTATTTCCTTTTCCTACTCATCAAATCCAATCATGCGAACACTGTGAACAATGATTTGGAGGTGCCGGTGTTGGACTGGGGTGTACAAAATTGAAAATCACACAACACCAGGTTATAGTCCAACAGGTTTATTTGGAAGCACTGGATTTTGGAATGCTGCTCCTTCACCACGTGGTTGTGCTACCCACAACCACCTGATTAAGGAGCACCGCTCCAAAAGCTAGTGCTTCCAAATAAACCTGTTGGACTATAACCTGGTGTTGTGTTCTTTTTAACTGTGAACAATGTTTTCTTTTGCATATGGAAACAATATCAAGTACTCACAAATCAAGAATGACATTGACCAGATGCATTCAGGGCTCATCTGATTGCCCAGATTATGCATTTCCATGAATTGCAGGAAAACCCCGGCTGCTTTCTTGACAACTTTGAGCAAGAACTTCTGGAATATTTCATTATTGTCACAATTTGAACAGTTTGTTGCTGTGCACTAGAGGGATTGGGTTGGTTGTTTTGCACAACACTTTAACAATAAGACCTTGATCCCATCTGTTTGGGCTGGATTCAAAATGAGTTTCAGGAATTTGACAGATTTGCAGTGCAGAGCAATGAGGTAATGTACTCTATCAGCCAATCTGAGCTAAATGGAGAGGTGAAGTTGAATCTTGCAGCATTTTATGAAACGTGATGAAAATATACCCGTAACCATTGAACCTAAATTAAACAAATGTAGTACATACTGCTTTGTCTAAAATTTGTTAGTCAACTGTTGGTGTGAAATTAAATGCAGCAACAAAATCTATAATGTACATAATAGTCTCATTTTTCAATCTATTCTACAAAGCCAAGTCGTATTAATTGTGCAAAATCACCAGTGTCACTGTAGTGCAACTGCAGCATGGAAAAATGAGACAGGGTTTAAAGTACCAGCAACTCATCATTTTCAGGATTTAAAGTATTAGATACTCTTTGTTTTCCCATTGAATTGGAAGGTACTTTGACAAGTTAATCTGGGTGCATATCATACAGAATTCTTCTGGCATTAGGGTAAAGTTATTTGAACAGTAGACATCAGCCTTTAAATAGTGGTGAAAATGGGTGTAGAATCTGCCAAGATAATTACAGTATATCTGTTCCCTCTTATGTATATCTCTTGCTGTATGAGAACATCCTGGAAGAAGAGATGCAGGAAGTCATCATCAACCCATAAGGCTGTCCAGCTTTAAACTCATCCACTGATCCTTGCAGGCGATGCTGCGGGAGATGTCACTCTTGATTCGTGGGGTGGGGGGGGGGGGGGGGGGGGGGGGGGTGGTGGCACAGAGGTGGTAGGTGACCATGCTGCAGAGTTGTTGTTAACAATTCTTCCTTTTTTATTTGGAGCTGACAGGAAATGCAATTGATGCACGAGTCACATCATTGCTCTGCCCTACAGCCTCACCCACCATCTTAAAAGCAGTGCTGCCTTTCTCCAGTGATGATGCACTGCTGCACTGGTGCAACTATATCCTCATTTCAGTGCCATTCTTTGTCACTGAAGGATATGAAGTCTGACAATATTGATCCCCTCACTAGATGACATTGTCACTGCAATAACCTTCTCAAGAATGTTGGCCTTCTATCAGCGAATTCCACTGACAGCACTTCATTTAAGCCCCACCTTCTGCTCCCCTCCAAACCTGATGGCATCATTTCTTCACATGGCTTCACACTGTGGCTGTTAGCTAATTCACATCATCACTCAGCTGCTGTTCAGAGTTTGTTTTCTTTGAGTTGAAGAGTTTCTGAATCTCTATAGATCACTGGTAAACTTGGGAAAAAAAGAGAAAAATAGCTGATGATGGCCTGGTTGACTATTTTAATTTCTGAGTGTGGTGCTGGAAAAGCAAAGCAGGTCAGCTTGGAAACTGTTGTGACCCCTTGGTGAGCAATGTGGCAGTAGGGTAAGACAAGAAAAAGCAAGGTGAGCCATTGATCCATTGGATTCAGTTTTAGCTTATAATTCCACTTGGAATCTGAACCCACATTTGGAAGCCGTGAGCTGCAGAAACAGGGAGAAGCAATTTAAACAATGTTCACACTTAGGCTTCTGGTGATCTACAATTCCTGCTCTGTACAAGCAACAGATGAAAGGATGAATCCCCCAATAAATCTTCCAACCTTGTTACTATACTGAACACCATTGACAAATGCAATATCTACATGCTGTGATTCTGTTCGCCGAGCTGGAAGTTTTAGTTGCAAACGTTTCGTCCCCTGTCTAGGTGACTATAAATGCCGGAGGAAACACCACAGAAGCGCTTCACAGGAGGCTCCCAAGCACTGAGGATGTCACCTAGACAGGGGACGAAACATTTGCAACAAAAACTTCCAGCTCGGCGAACAGAACCACAGCAACAAGCACCCGAGCTACAAATCTTCTCACAAACTTTGAGCAATATCTACATCTTGATGTGACACCTCTCTGTTCAGGTTTCAAGACCATTTATTATACTTTGCATCATTCACAGTTAAAAAAAGTGTGCCTCATTAGTCAGTTATATCATATTCTATTTAATAGGAACCACTCCACACAAAATTATATCAACTGTGTAAACTTTACTGTTGATTATCCAGATTGTCTTTAAGTCTGTTAGAACCACAGTTTTACATCCACACATTTAAAACAGAAATGTACTGAGAGTTAGCATCACTGGGTTTAGTTATGATTTCTGAAAATAATTATGGATCCCAAATTGAAATATCAATCCCTGAAGCAATTTCTATTATTACAGAAATTTCAATCATTATAAACACTTTTGAATTTTGGCAGATGGCTTTAATGCAGCACATGGACATTATTAACAAGAAGAAAGGTAGGGATTTTGTGACATATTATGAGAAGAGGCTGGATAGGTTGGGACATTTTTCACTGGAGTGTAGGAGATTGGGGGGTGACTTTATAGAGGTTTATAAAACCATGAGGGGCCTATCTCATTTGAATAGCAAAGGTCTTTTCCCGAAGGAAGGGGAGTTCAAACCTAGAGGACATAATTTTAAGGTTAGAGGAGAAAGATTTAAAAGGGACCTGAGGGGTAGATTTTTCATTCAGAGGGTAGTTCACATGTGAACAGAACTGCCAGAGGAAGTGATATATGCAGGTACCGTTACAACATTTAAAAGACATTTAGATAGGTCCATGAATAGGAAAAATTTAGAGGGTCATGGGTCAAATGCAGGCAAATGGGACTAGTTTGCTTTGGGAAACCTGGTCAGCATGGATGAGTTGAACGGAAGGGTCGTTTTCCATGCTAGATAACTTTATGACTCTACTAATATATCTGTGACAGTAAGCATGCACTGGTAATCAACACCCACTACTCCACGGGCTGTAGCATTAGTATAAATGTTTAAATTCAATCACTAAAGTGGCTCTTTGTTTCCCTTTGTTTGCTAGCCAGAATAAATACTTTCACCAGGCTTCTTTAATGCATTTAAAATTAGTTTATTATAAAACAAAACTGATTATAATTGGGAATTAGAGCTATGTCCCTTTTTAATTCCAGAACAGACACACTCACACCACACAAAATACAATAAAGACTCTGCAGAGATTTTATTTTTAAGAAAGCAAACAAAAAAATTCTTATTGCCCAAAGAGCTAGGATTAGTTAAAAAGGAAAGCATAGAAATTGATTAATTCTCATAGTTCACTGGGTTTCTTGTTGACAAAATCAAACTGTTGACAACCCAAACTGATGAAAAATCTTCCAAATAAGATTTCAGTTCAGAAGGAGTGCAGGCTAGGTTCAAGTCTTTGGATAGTGGTCACAGTTTAGCTTTTCAAAGTTTACAAGGTTTTCAAAGACTTCACAGGTTCCCAGTACTTCAACCAAGAGAGTGTGAGAGGGAAACCTATAGCCTTACAATAGCTTTTGATGTTCACTTCATTTTGACTTGACAGGTTTAACTAAGTCTGGAAAGGTTCTCTCAGCAACCATCAGCACATGGACTCCTTAGTGTCTTCCAAAGCCAGGTTTTCCAGCAATTAAGGTCAATAAACCCACCAGTTATCTCCCAAAGAGCTTTGCTTGGCTACTTTTCAAAGTCACTTGATTTTTTGTGGAATCAGCAAGTGAATCACAGTACACATTACACTATTGACTTAATTTCCAGTGTGAGTTCCCTTCAAATGTTTAATACAGAAAGTGTCAAAAGTGTTCAATATACCCCAATTTTTCACATATAATTTTGTCATCAATAGTGCTAATAAACAGTACTTGTTCGGCAATAACTTGCTGAATGATACCCAGTTTCGGTTCTTCCAGAGTCACTCATCTCCTGACCTCATTATATTCTTGGTTCAAGCATGAAAAAGAAGCTGAATTCCAGAGGTGAGGTGAGAGTGACAGCTCTTGACATCAAGACTGCATTCGACCGAGTGTGGCATCAAGGAGTCCTGGTTGGACTCATACCTAGCACGTAGGAAGATGGTTGTGTTGTTGGAGGTCAGAGTCTAGATTAGAATGGTGCTGGAAAAACATAGCAGGTCAGGTACCATCCTAGGAGCAGGAAAATCGATGTTTTGGGAAAAAGCCTTTCATCAGGAATGTTTGATTGCTTCCTGATGAAGGGCTTTTGCCCAAAACGTCAATTTTCCTGCTCCTTGGATGTCAGTCAAGAAAGTTGCTCTGTTTTGGATGGTGTCAAACACGTTGAGTATTGTTGGAGCTGCATCCATCCAGGCATTCATAAATATCCTTCCCTCCACCACCAATGTTCAGTTACAGCTGTACTGTCTACAAAATGCACTGTAGAAATTCACAAAGGATCCTCGGACAGCCCTTCCAAACCAACGATAACTTCCATCTCCAAGGACAAGGGCATCAATACATGGGCACATCACCACCTGCAGGTTCCTCTTCAAGCTGTTCACCAATCTGACTTGGAAATATATTGCCACTCCTTCACTGTCACTGGGTCAAAATTCATGAATTCCTTCCCAAAAGGCATTGTGGGTCAATCTACAGCAAGTGAAGTACAACAGGTCAAGAAGGCAGCTCATCATCACCTTCTCAAAGGGCAACTGATGACAGGCAATAAATGTTAGCCAGCCAGAGACACCTGCATCCCAAGAATGAATAAAAAAAGGAATAAAGATAATAAAATCCTGTGTCAGTAAATGGACTGCTGCTGATGAAATGACAGCAGGGTTTTTTTGACAGTGGGCTGCTCCACCAATTATTGATGGAGGACAAGGTATCCAGGCATTATCCTTGCTAGCTGTGACCTGTAAGGAGGTCACAACCACTCATTTAACAGGATCCACAACATGGCACAGTGTCAAGTGTCCTAGGGTTGACAGTATTTTTATGTAGAGGAAACATTATTGTTGCTGATAATGCTTTGGAGTCATTTGCACAAACAAATGTCAATTTTTGTGTGCTTGCATGTTTAATGATCTAATTTGATTAATGAAACTGTACCAGGGTGGGAAAAGATGAATGCATTTCACACATACCTCTGACAAGTGCAGGAATATTTTAAGAATCAGGCTTTAACATCTCTTTGCTTTTTTTTAGATCGCTCAGGAATGATATGACCTGATGACCAAGATGAAAGGAAAGGAACAGCTGCAGAATTTAATATTGTTTTCTTGCATACTTTTCTCTATGCTGGTAGTGCCACACAGAAGATCTAATGCCAGATGACAGTAAGAAGAGACATCTCCGTCTGACCAAAGTAGCTTGGGTGGATGTTGCAATGGAAGTCAATAACCTTGGCTCATCTTTGATGCAGATCAAGGAAAAACTCAATATCGTTAATGATTCTGCACTGGTGAGAGAGGCTATACTTCGGAGATACACAAAGCTGAAGAGATGTGGAAAGACCCAATATGTGTGTTATGTTGGCACTGATTGAAGTGCAAGATAAGTTGATGCACTAGAGTGATTATACACTGCCCTTGAATTTTTTTTGTGGAGGAGAGACAAGAAGTGGGGAATGGTTGCTGTCAGTTTTGCACTGCAAGCACCTAAGTCTGTTGAGTTCTGAGAGGTCAGAACAGTGATTGCAATGATTTGGTAGATATTGCACAGGTTGCATTTTCTTTGCAGGAGAAAAGGGGCATACAACACCCATCAAAAATTAAAGATGCGAGGCAGTGTACTAAATCTGGCAGTCCTCACATCAATAGAAAAAGAGTCTTGCATACAACAAATTAAGCATTTCCATTGGGGATGTACATTGAGAGGAAAACACAGGTTTGTTAAGACCTGTACAACACAGAGCAATTTGTCTTCACACATTAAGGACAGGGGCACAGTGTCCTGCGTATTGCATGGAAAGGGGAATGATAGCTATTCCTGAACACTCTCATCTATTCAGAATGCGTGTTGGGATCTGTGAAATATGAACATTGGCAACATACTCCAGTACGTGAGGTGTTTAAAATGTGAATGGCGGGGACTCGGCAAGATGGCGGCGATTCTGTAGAACTGCTGTGGACAGCTCTGCCTAACAGCAAAGGCATACTGGTGTTTTTGCCATGTCTGGCCAACTTATGTGGTGGAATTATTAGTTTAAAACCTTACAGAGCACATATTTGTTAATATTTGGGAGTGGGAAGGAAGCCAAAGGGAAAAGGAGTGAGCAAACAGCAGCAGGGAGGACAATCCCCTGCAGCACCGGGCACACCAGAGACTGCAGCAGCAGCAACCTCGCCTGAATCCCGCAGGGACCTGACAGACTCACAGGAATTGGCAGCAGCGATGGAAAGACTTACCTTGAAGTTGGGGCTGCGATTGAGGAGATTCGTGGGGAGATTTGTGCCCAGGTCCAATCTATCGCATCCATGCTGCAGAAGCATGAGCAGGAGATCCAGGGCCTCGGGGAGAGGCTGGAGGAAATGGAGGGTCGAACAAAGGCCTTGGAAGCTGCAATGGAATCCTCTTCCAGTCAGATCCGGGTGCTGGAGCGAGAGGTGCGGGCCTTGCGAGACCATATTGATGACCTCGAAAATCGAGGTCGGAGGATAAATCTCCGAATTGTTGGGCTCCCTGAAGATGAGGAAGGTGAGGAATGTGAGCAGCCAGTCAGCTTCTTTGAAACCTGACTGCCGAAGTTTTTGGGCCCTCACATCGAGTGCAGCAGGCTGCAGATTGAAAGGGCTTATCGGGTTACAGTGCACAGGTCATGGCGGATGCAGCACCCACGCTCAGTCCTAGTGCACTTCCATTCATATAAGGACAAGCAAAAAGTCATAGAAGCTTCCAGATCCTTGGAAAAAGATCTGCAGGAACTGCTGTGCAAGGGGTCAAAATCTTGCTTTTCCAGGATTTCTCTGCTGCTTTAATTCGAAAGAGGAATTCCTTCGATGAAGTTAAAAAGAGGCTGAGGAACCTGAGCATCCAATACTCCATGAAATACCCCACAGTACTCCATTTCAGCCACGAAGACTCAGTTTATACATTTGACTCAGCGGATAAAGCTAAAAACTTTGTAGACATTTTAAAATAGACTGATTTTAAAGAAGAATACGGTTAACATTTGTTCTCTTTTCCTTCTTTCCCCTTCCTTTTTTTTATTCCTTTCTTTCTCTCTAATAATTTCTTTTTTTGGAAAGGGGGGAAAATACCTTGGAATAAGTTGTTCCTACTTTTTTTAATAACTAGATTTTCTGATGGGAAATTTTGTGGATGTTCTTTGTTGTCTCCCCCTTTTTTGTTTGTTCTGTTTCTCTTTTAGTCACAAGTAGGGGTGACATGAAGCCAGGGATGGGATGGCTCATGCTGACTTTGTCTTTTTTCTGTTGATTTAAGGATCATCTCCTTGTTTTTTTTCTGGCCTAAGGCTCGGGCACAGTCCAGGTTTGAAGGAGCTGTGAAGGGGGGGATGGGTAGAGTGACTTCCCCCTATGGGCAGGGGGAAGAGTCTTCTATTCAAAGTTTTATAGTTGGTTTTCTTTGTAGTTTTTTGGTAGTACTCGTTGTTTATAGTTATGATAGAGTAGTTTTTGTATATATAGTTCTTCGACTCCATGAGTCTTTACTTAAGTGTGCTTGGTGCTTTGTAAGCAGGGTTCTCCCTCCGAGGGGTTCAAGGGTCTCTGAAAGGGGATATGGCTAAATGTTTTATTAAATGGTGCACCTGGAACATTAAGGGAAGTCATTCGCCTGTTAAAAGGTAAAAAAGTGCTTTCTAGTCTTAAGAGGGAAAGGGTTGATATCACTTTGTTGCAGGAAACCCATCTTGATGACGGGGAACACCTGCAATTACAACAGGGGGGTTATGACCAGGAATTCTTTTCATCCTTTACTACTAAGAGTAGGGGAGTGGCGGTACTTATCCTGAAAAATCTTCTGTTCACTTTATTAGAGCAGGTGAAAGATGAGCAGGGATGGTTTGTGATACTTAAAGCCCTGATACATAGGGAGGAATATGGCATTTTAAATGTCTACTGTCCTGTGGCACATCCCCTCAAATGTTTGATTACTGCTTTCTCTAAGTTGAGTGCTTTTGGAACATGGCATATTATTATAGAGGGGGATTTTAATTGTCTTTTCAATCCAACAGTGGACAGGTTGTCTTGTGGGCCCCCAACTATTTCTTCGCAGGCCAAGCAGGCGGTTGACTTATGGGAGGAGTTGGGGAGGAGTTAGTGCCCTCTATCGCCTGCTGGGTGTCAGGGCCTGGCCTTGTGAGGTCTGGAAGCAAGAGCTAGGACTGGAGATCTCTTCTGAAACATGGGAGAACATATGGGAGAATGCTCGAAGATCTCAATTTGTAATAGGACATGCGCTACGCGGTTGAAAGTCCTGCACAGGGTTCATCTGGCACCAGACCGTCTCGTGAAGTTTAAAAAAGGGTGTGTGCCCCAAATGTAAAATAAGTGTAGGTACTCTTACCCATTGCTTCTGGACATGCCGCAGACTCCATGTTTATTGGAGCGCTGTGGCAGGAAAGATAGGGAGGGTATTGAGGACTGAAGTCAAAGTAGACCCAATATCTCTCCTCTTAGGTCTACCAAATTTACCATCTTTAGCTGGGCATGGGAAGAAACTATTTAATATTCTTGCATACTGTGCACAGAACAATATTCTAATGAACTGGGTTGTCTGAGAACCCACCGGGCTTGCTGGGATGTCAGAAATTAATTATGGAGCACATTCCCTTGGATTTTTTTACAAACATGGTGCATCACACAACAGACCATTTTTATAAGACGTGGCAGCCCTACTTGAGTTATTTGGATATAGAGTTGTCAGTTATCTTAACTAGGGCATTTGTTTAACCAGGATGGTTAGGTTTGTCAAGTCCTGGGCCCTGGAGGGGATGTCTCCTGAGTTAATACGGGTATATATACATTGCTCCCGTTCCTTTGTTTGGGAGCTTTGCGCCGAGCATAGCTGTTCTGTATGAATTAGGTTGCTTTGCGCAGTGTTAGAGTTTGTTTTATATTATAGGGTAGGTTAGTACTTAGTAGACAGTAGTTGTGTTGTAATTTGTGTTTTTTTCTTTTTATTATACTGATATTTGTTATTGATTGTAGGTTCCCACATTTACAGGTTCCCACATTAACATCTGAGGAGGAACAGGAAACCTCATCTGGTGTCCTTGCTCTATCCAAAGCATCTGAGGAGGTACTACCACCTCAGGAGGGAATTGCACCTTGGAATGAGGAAGTCTTGGAGTGAGGGAACATTGCAGCATACATGCAGCTGCTAGAGATTGATTTGAAGCAGTATTTTGGTATTCAGAGTAACACTAGAAGTAATCTAAATGCTGAATCCTAGTCAGAATATGATCTACTGGAGTAAATAAATAATGTGGAATACGCAAACATCAACATATATGGCGATGTGGAGGGGATAGCACAGGGATGGATGTTCTGGCACAGAATTTGAGGTGCTATTCAGGCCACCAGCTCTGTGATTGTCCAGTTGTTAGAATGCATAGCTTTCTCCAGGGATAGACTGCTGACTGATTCGGAGGCAAAACCTAGGACTTTGCAGAAGCAATCATAGGGAAGTATTCTAATCATTACTCCATCATTTTGTTTTATATTCAGAGAACCAGAGCTGGAACTATAAAGGAACTGGAAGAGTGGAGTCACATCTTGGTTCTAGTTCATCAAGAAAGCCAGTTTATACAATCCCTAGAGTTCAGAAAAAGACAATTCAGCCTATCAAGTCTGCACCAGCCCTCTGAAGATGATCCTACTAAGATCTTGTGAGCAAATGTGATTCTAAGAGTCACTGTTTAAAAATAAAGAGTCACCCATTTAAGACAGATATTCAAAGTTTTTTTTTTATCTAACAGAGGACTTAAGTCTTTGGAATTCTGTTCCTCAAGAGGTGATGGAAGGAGTGTCTAAAATGTTTAAGGCAGGGATACATAGATTTATAAACAAGAGGGAACATGTTGTGGGGGTAGGTAAGAATGTGGAGTAATCAGATCATCTAAGATCTCTTATTGAATGAAGGAGTAGGCTTGAAGGGCTGAATGGCCTAGTATACTCCTAATTTGTATATCATATGTATGTTTTCATGTAGGTATGAAACCAAGTTGTAAGTATACATAGAGACTACAAAGGAATATGGATAGGTTAAGTGAACACACAAAACATTTACAGGGGAATAGAAATTGGAAAATATAAGTTATCCATTTTTGGTAGGAAGAATAGGAAAAGCAGAATGTTATTTAACTGAAGAGAGATTGCAGAATGCTGCAGTACAGAGGGATCTGGGTGTGCTTGTGCATGAAAACATTACATTGTATGCAGCAAGTAATTATGAAGGCAAAATTTAAGAGGGAATAAATATATACGTAAGGAAATTGTGCTATAGGACTTCAGTGAGGCAACATTTAGAGTCCGGCGTACAATTCTGCTCTCCTTACTTATGGAAAGATATATTTGCATTAGAAATAGTTCAGAGAAGATTCACTAGGCTGATTTCAGAGGATAACGGTGTTGTCTTATGAGGAAAGGAAGCGCAGATTGGGCCTATACTTTATTGAACTTTAAAGGTTATCTGGAGTGAAATACATGAAATTCTGAAGGCACTTGAAAGGAATACACTGAGAGGATATTTCAGTTCATGGGGAATCTAGAACAAGAGGGCACAGTTCAAATTTAATAAGTTTCTCATTAAAAATAGAGACGAGTAGGAATTTATTCTCTCAGTGGGTTAGAATTCTTTTCCATGTAAAACAATGGAGACTAAGTCATTTAATGTATTTAAGGTAAAGTTAGACAGATTTTTTTTATTGATAAGGATTAGAGGAGACAGGCATGTAAGTGGAGTTAAGACCACAATCTTATGATCTTATATGAACTGTGTCTGATTGGCTTGCAACAACTATTCCAGCTCTTCTTAAACAAGAATGAGCACAATTGAATGAGGGCAAAGGGTATATTGTTTGACTACAACTTAATCACTCAATTGTCATTTCAGATAGCCATTGTGATGAAGAGGAAAATACTCTCAATTTGCAAAAAGAAGCCTTGCAGCCAAACTTCTCACTTCAGTTGAAAAGTATTTATTGACAAATCCTTTAAGATCTTTTTATAACACCATTAAATATTATTTCTAGTAGGATGCAAGATAGATTTAAAATTTTAACAAAGTCACAAAGGTGCTTTCTTTGTCCCAGTCAACCTGTGGCAGAAAAACCAAATCCATAAGACTTTATTTTAAAGAAAGCTTCTAGATAAATGTACAACTGGCACAGGCGATGTTATGACTAGACTATACTGATGTTCCCCAATTTATGACAGTTCCAGAAAGATATCTGAAACTGTTAAGCTCTTGTTTGATGGGGGATGAACTGGCCCCCCTCCTCTATTCACCCACCCCCTTATTGGTCGCACCAGGTTCATTTGAAAAGATCCCTTCCTTGTGATGCCTTTTTCCCAGAACATATAAAGTTATATTTTAAGAAAAGACAATTAACCAGGCTTTGTTGAGTTAACAAAAGAATGGTTTATTAGTTACCAAAAGCAAAATGAATTAATAATGCAAGACCCCATCACAAGTTAGGAATAAGAAGTGAGTCAAAACAAAAGATAGAATTTAAAAAATATATGGTTCAGTCTCTCTTGGTTGTTTGTGAGGAGTAGACCATAAAATATTAATATTTGGGATTCTTGGTTTATGCAGGTCAATTGAAATCTTTATTGTCCCATTTCCTTCTGTCTAGTTTGTTGGCTAGTTGGCTTCTGGCACTCAGACTAAGGAAACAATTTTACTTGCAATGCAGGGGCAGTACATGGGTAATTCTTTAACAAGCATTTTCACAGTGTGCTAGGGCTCAAATCCAGGCCAGCACATATGAACCACAGTTCACGAGCACACTTTCTCCCACTAGCACAAACAAACCAAGTCTGCAATTTTTAACTCCATTTTTGTATATTCCGAAGAGCAAAATACAAAAAATGGCTGCAGCACGTAGTTTTCTTCTGATACTTGACATTATTGGCATTATTGCTTCATGTTGCATCTCTCTCTGAGTTTGAAATTTCTCTGACATTGTATAGGTGTGACATTCCATGACACCAACACACGACTTTGCCAGACAGCAATGAAATTACATCTGTAGCTTATTTTGTTTGTAGCAGTCCTCTTTGGAAAAAAAAGATTTTGAAATCAAACGTTAAAATAAATGTTGGTAGCACCTCAGCGTTCTGATCAGTCATCATGACAAAGATATCTTTCAACTTTGTATAAAAGATGGCAGTTTCCACTGCTGCACCAGTTATTTCTCAATGATCTTTCAGCAATGAAGTTCCCAGGAAACATATCAGTTCTAGGAAGATATGTGGCTTAGCCACATGGCTTCCAAATGTAGTCATAGACTGGTTTCACACTATTCCGTTGTCTGTAATGTACTCCTAGTTACATTGTAATTTCATCCTGACCAAATAGACTTGCCTGGATTTTCCCAGTTAGAAACATATTAGACACAATAGTGTTGCTGAACCAAAAACTAACCTGAGCAAACACTATTTCCCCCCCAACTGTTTAAAGGTATAGACGTGTGCTTATTTTGATATTCTCAGACCTTACAGTATTTGTATTAGGTGGAAACACGCCAAATATTTTAACAGCAGGTAAATAGACAAGTTTTCACCAATAATACTGGCAGGGGTGTGTAATTATAACACAAGAAGTTTACAAAGATCATTTGCATTTAAAATGTGTTTATAGATTTTTGTAATGGAAAGATTGACACAAAAATATGGCAATATAAAGTATGATTTGTAGAAAGAAAAGAAAAGTGGTGTGAAATTTTATTTGTACATCTCTTGATCTGGGCAGGATCTTCTAACATTCTGTTCTGAAGCCTCACTGAAGCATATCTGAGTTAATTTGAGAATGTATTTTTTTCAATTATTTTTGTTCAGTCCTGCACGTCATGAGCTGTGTCCAATCTCCTGTTCTCTCGTGGTTCTCAAACATTCAACCTAGAAAGCCTGTTCTGAGTAGCAAAGAGGGAGGTGGGACATTGTAGAGAGATGTTTGTATACTGCTCTTATAAGAACATTACTGTTATCCGAATTTGGTATGCCGCAGACTATTTGAAACCAAAAGCCCTATGCTCTTTAGAAATGCAATGATTTAGGTGGAGTCAATTCTTATGGCGTGAAAAAGGATGTATTGTCTATAGCTTTAAATGTCAAGCTTCCTTCTCACGTTCTGTTATGACTCTGCGGAACTAGATGATGAGAAGGAAAGTCGAACAAAACTGGTTTCACTTATATCTAGTGCAAATTAAAGATGAAGATGCAAAGTTCGCCATAGCTGAATATGTATATATATATATATATATATGTATGTATGTATAGTGCCGTCTATCGGCCTTCATCATCATGTGTTAGGTTTGCAGGTTAAATTCATCTGAAAGAACTCTCTTACAATAGCGGAAAACAAAATGTCTCAAGTTGTTGGAACGCTCCTTGCAGCGACCTGCCTGTTGCCATGTTAGAGACGCGCGTGTGTAACCTAGCAACTGACAGGCAACATGACGATCTCCAGGTGCACTTTGACAAAACAGTCCTTACGAGCAGGCTTCAGGTAAAGCTCAATATCTCTGTTATCACTGCCTCCACCAAAATGCAGCAGGCTCCAAAGGAGCGAGTTTTCATCGAACAAATGGTCACCAGCCGGTTTTAGTAAGTATAATCTTAACAGCATTCCAACCAACTCGAAACTCACCAAGACAAATTAAAATGAAGAACAATGTCCTCTCTGTGCTGCAGTTCCTTGGCATATTTCTCGACGAAAATCAAAAGGGAATAGTCAGACCACCAACAAACTCCAGGCCTAATGCAAACAAAAATCGCTCCACCTTATTTATTTGGGAACGGAACACAATAATTATATTTATGCTGAGGCACGATCAGGCATTCTTTTCACGCAAGAGACGTCCTGGGATGCAATTTAACTAATTAGGCCGTGCGCTCACAAGTAAGAACTATTGTACGTGCAAATACTCTTAAAAAATAGCAGCCCTCTGAAAGGATTTTTAAAATAAGTTTTACTCTGATTATTACGTAAAAATGTTGACACTAGGATTCACCTAAACGGTGATTAAACCCATCACCAATACCAATAATAACTTTGTACCTCAAATACATTATACGGTAGTGTGTACTTTTGATTTTAATTGGAAAACTAGGTACTGACAATTTTGAGGAATAATCATACGCTATCTAAACGCTGACCATGGTGTAGAAATATGATTAGTAATATATTTTAAAGTCAGAGGTTTGCCTTGGCTCCAGAAGTTTATTTATTTGAATATTTATTGAAGATACTTCTAATTTGCCAAGTAGCAGGTCAGTTTCTGTAGAGCAGACTTTCCATTTAGCCATATGCCGTATCGCGGCTCCAATTCTCATAGATTATGATAATCGTTTTTCTAATTCTGTTGCACACAGCAAGTCTGCAATTGACAATGATCAAGTTGAATTGTTAAAAAGGCGACTTTGAGAGAAGAGCTGTGTCTTTAAGTGGTCTCACTAAAACTAATGTAAGATCCTCCCCATGTTACACTTAAAACATTTCTTGTAGCTTACATAAAGTTAAGTAATTTTCTGGAAAATAATTATATCGGTCTAGCAAAAAAAATTGAAGTGATCCCCATAATGCTGATTTAATTGTTTTTCACCAAATGACAAATATTTAAACTTGGAATAAAAGTCAGATAAAAATGTATGTGCTCCACTTAAAGCATAATTAATTATATTTTGCAAAATATAGCGTGAATATGGACTTATGAGTATTTGCTTACAATCATCAACTAGTCTATCAAATATTCACAGGATCCAAGCTATAGACCAGTGAGCCTGACAAAATGGTGGGCAAGTTGTTGGAGGGAATCCTGAGGGACATGCATTTGGAAAGGCAAGGACTGATTAGGGAGAGTCCTATGGCTTTGTGCATAGGAAGTCATGTCTCACAAACTTGATTGAGGTTTTTGAAGAAGTAACAAGGAGGATTGATGAGGTCAGAGCAGTGGGCGTGATCTGTATGGACTTCAGTAAGACATTCGACAAGGTTCCTCATGGTCGACCAGTTAGTAAGGTTAGATCTCATGGAACACAGGGAGAACTAGCCATTTGGATACAGAACTGGGTTGAAGTTAGAAGACAGAGGGTCAGCGTGGAGATTTGCTTTTCAGACTGGAGGCCTTTGACCAGTGGTGTGCCAGAAGGATAGCTGCTGGGTTCACTGCTTTTTGTCATTTATATAAATGATTTGAACGTGAACATAGAAGGTATGGTTAGTAAGTTTGCAGATGACACCAAAATAGAAGGTGTAGTGGACAGCAAAGAAGGTATTTCAGATTACAATGATATCTTGATCAGATGGGCCAATGGGTTGAGGGATGGTAGATGGAAATTCATTTAGATAAATATGAGGTGCTGCATTTTGGAAAGACAAATCAGAGCAGGACTTATACACTTAATGGTAAGATCCTAGGAGTGTTGCTGAACAAAGAGACCTTGGAGTGCAAGTTCATAGTTCCTTGAAAGTGGATTCACAGGTAGAAAGGATAGTGAAGAAGACATTTGGTACACTTTCCTTTATTGATCAGAGCATTGAGGATAGGAGCTGGGAGGTCATGTTGCGGCTATACAGGACACTGGTTAGGAATATTTTGGAATATTTTGGGCAATTCTGGTCTCCCTCCTATGGAAGGATGTTATGAAACTTGAAAGGGTTCAGAAAAGATTTACAAGGATGTTGCCAGGGTTGGAGGATTTGAGCTATAGGAAGAGGCTGTATAGACTGGGGCTGTTTTACCTAGAGCATTGGAGGCTGAGGGGTGACATTATAAAGGTTTATAAAATCGTGAGGAGCATAGAAAGGGTAAATAGACAAGGTCTATTCCCTGAATGAGAGAGTCCAGAACTAGAGGGCATAGCTTTAAGATGAGAGGGGAAAAGTTTAAAAGGGACCTAAGGGGCAACTTTTTCATGGAGAGGTGCGTGTTTGGAATGTGCTGCCAGAGGAAGTGGTGGAAGGTAGTACAATTACATCATTTAAAAGGCATTTGGATGGGTATACGAATAGGAAGGGTTCAGAGGGACATGGGCCAAGTGCTAGCAAATGGGACTAGATTAGGTTAGAATATCAGTTGGCATGGACGAGTTGGACTGAAGGGTGTATTTCTGTGCCATACATCTCTATGACTCTATATGACCAATCTAATTTATATCCTAAAATATCCTAAACTTTACAATGTTATCACCTGTTCCTAAGTGCAAAAAGTATATATTGTTGGTGCAGATCAGATGCATAAGAACATGAGAAACAGGAAAATAAGTTGGTGATCCAGCCATTGAATAGTTGATGATTGACTCATCTTTTATCTCATCTTTAATGTGTTTACTATGAAGGACTTTCCTTTCCAACCTATTCCCTCATCTGAGGCATGATGACCCTCACTTCTAACCACCACCAGTTATCTCTCTCCAGTAGTTTGGTTGGACCATAGCGACTTTACCTTTGACTTGCCTTCAACTTTGATTTCCAAAAATCATACAGACCCAAGATAAAATGTTTGTGGCAAAAACGGAAGTTGCTGGAAAAGCTTAGCAGGTCTGGCAGCATTTGTGAAGAAAATTCATAGTTCACATTTCGGGTCCAGTGACCCTTCCTTAGAACGGACGTGTATGTGCAATTGACTGATTTGAACTCAGCACCGTTTCGGGGAAATACTCTTCATATAAATTGGCTCGAAAATAAGAGCTAAAACCTATAAATCACTTCAGTTGAAGCCTATGTAAATTTTGTACTGTGTTTTATCAGAAAATGATGTCAACGACATTGTCAAGGAATAACGTATCCATTACATTCTCTAATAAGAATCATTTTGAAGTTACAATAAAAATCAATTAGAAAGGCATCTTGATGAAATACATTTTGCCCCATTTATACATTGCTTTGGTTAAGAGAAGCATAACATTTTGAATTGAACGCCAATTGTACAATCTCCCAGAATGCAAAAATGCTTCTTGTAATTGACTGTTGTATTTGTGACCTCTCCACTCTATTAGCATTTCATTTGTTGAGAGATTCTGACAAACTGCTTAATCATATTGAAGTGAATTGCCAAACCATTAACCATTGGCCCATAAAACCAATTGTGGAAAGAACAGCTTGTGAGGAAGTTGTCCAAATATAACAGACAACTAATTTTTCTGGATGCTGTTTAGTGATAAGAGCTATAATAGATTGTCAGTCATAATTGAGTACTATTTGTAATCTAGTATTAGTATATTTGGCACACTTTGATAGAGTCAGACTGAACAGATGGCTCTGAATTCTGAATTCCAGTGAGATGGTCATGTTAGGTGGATGGCCCTTCTATCATTGTATGAATAGTGGGAGCTGATAAAGTTGTTCTTCTGTGTAGGACTAACTGTCTTATTGACTATATCAAAATCATTGCAACCATCAAGGAAAGTTCACATTGTGTTTCTTCAGACTATTAGTCAGCCTTTGAATATAACCAATGATTCACATTATAGGTCTGGGAAAAAAATGAAAAGATGTTTTTAAAAAAATGACGAATAAAACGAGCAACTAATTCAGTCAAGTTTAATGGGAGAAATGCCAGTCCAATTAATTTAAATCATGCTGAATATTTGGAATTTCAAACTGACATTCTTTATCATCATTCATCAGACTTTAACTGCAGCATTAAATGGAAAAGGTTTTGCTTCAGAAGAAAGAACATGGCACATGCCCCTGTACCAGAGTAATCATACTATTAGAACAACGTAGATGTATTAGAACAATGAACATGTAGATTGAGGGAATGGAGAAAATGATCTTACACCAGTGAAAGGGTACCAGCCCTATATGTATACGTATTATAGGAACACCTTGCTTTGAGAGGTGCAGACCTTCCAGGAGGTACATGTGATGCAGTATACCAATGGGATAGGAGTGACTCTTTGGTCTGTAGTCACAGAGGTCATAGCAGTCAAATTGTGATGAATTGTAGAAGTACAATTTTCAGTCCCAGTTAATTTTAATCAATGTTCAGAGATGTTATTACACACCTGTGAAGCAGGCCTCCTAGCTCAGAGTTATGGACACTGCTACTGTGTCATGAGTGCCCTATGTCCAGGCAGAAACATGGCTAAAAGTGTAGAGTTACACCTGTATCATGATTAATCAGACGTCAATCTGTTGTTCTCCTTTTACTATTCATTTCAGTCTTTACTTTCCTGTTTCTTCATTTCTTTTTCTTTATTTCTTTATCTTCCATGTTTCTTAACTGTGCTTTCTCTTTTCATGGCCTATTTGATTGTGAAATTTAATTTCTCCCCTGAGGAACAGCAGTCATTACTTGCTTGGTAATGAATTGTTTGTACAGGAAATGTGTTCACTTGTATTGAAAAAAAATAACTGAAGCACCAATCACAGGAAAATTTTGGAGAAAGGAACAATAATTTTGTACAATTGCTACTCTATCAACTCAATTGATTTGCATATTCACCAGTCTATTCTAACCACAATTTGATGATATTGAGAGTGAGATTCCTAGACTTTGAAACTTTAGCAATGGTATACTATAGCATCATTAATTTAAGGAATTGCAAGCATTATTCCAACATTCACTGTTTGAAAAGAAGCCTCTTAACCATCTGTGAGTCTACTGTAGACAAGGTTCTGTAAAATTTGCGACTTTGAATAGGACTTCCAAAATGACTTGAGAGACAAGTTGTTAGTTTCTGTGTGCTCAGTTATCGTACATATGGTGATTCTGAGTACTACTGTATTTGTTAGTGCAGGGGCTTCAATCTGTAACAGAGCTTTCAGGAACAGATGGCAGTGGTGACAGAGGGCTGCTGGGGCAGACAAATGGATCCTGTCTGGAGGAAAGGGTTTCTTTGGGGCCAGAGACCTCACTGGGAGAAGGATCAGACAGACAAAGAATTTCCTCAACTGGATGTAAAAAAAAAGGCTTAATTCCAAGTGAATACTGTGTCTTCCATGTTTGACTTTAATTTGTCTCATATTTGTACTGACCCAATATCAGAGGAATAAAGATCCCTGCTTTATGTTCTTTTGGGCTGTCTGTGTGTTCAAATCTCATGGCGTAATCAACAGGAGTCCATAGCATAACTATCAAGTCATAGGAGATGAGGTTGAAAGGTACCTATTTGAGATGGAACAGATGGTGCGGGATTTGAAAGTGGCAATTTCCACGCAGGAAGCTGAAGCTGCTCTGGCATAATTCAAAGCTCAGCAGACAAAATTGGACCTTCAGGACCCTTCCATCTCCATTCCTTTGGCACTGCAGAGGAAGGAAGTAGTATTCCTGTATCCCTGGATATTCTGTCCATTGGAGTGGGAAGCTGGACAGATTATGGGGAAGACCACAAACACCTGATGATTTGGCACTTCTGAAGGATCACCTCGTGAAAGTAGTGACTAAATGGGAACCTCCAAATTAAGTTGAGGAGGCTTAATAGTAATAAAGCACAGGTCCAATCTTTGCTGTCCTATCACCATGGTAAGTCAGATGTTCAACTATTTGGTTGGAGGGAACTGGTTGGGCAAACAAGTTCCTCCAGGAAGAGGTTCACTCGTATGTAGAGTGATAGGAATGTGCTTTACAGTAAGCGTGGAATTTGGTAAATGAACTGCATCTGTCATTGTTCTTAAAGATGCATGCCAGCTATCTCCAACTAGTTGATATCAGGTTTTTCCTGAGGATTATATGTTACATGTGGTAGAGATCATACTCATCATTGTCAGGGAAAAGGGTAGGATACACATGCAGATGCCAATTTCAGTGACATTGATGTTTACCTCCATCCAAGTACACCGTAGGTGAGTTAGACTTGTCACTGTTGTGGATAATGGACTGACTGGAAAAGGCATTTCTAACCTAATTTCAAAAATGGACATTGGCAAATTGGAGGATATGCAGAGGAAGCAGCTTTTTTCTACTTCTACTAAGTTCAGGACAACTTTCAATAAAGATGATGATTGCGTATTGTGACTTGGTGAGCCACATGATGGTGATGAAAGGTGACTGTCCAGTAAAGATTCCTTATCGCCAGATCATTTGGAGAAGTCTTTGAAGCAAGTTATCATCCAAGAGTCATCAAGCCCAGAACCATCATCCACATTCCTTGGAAAGAAATGAGTCAGAAAGCTGAGGAGCTGAGTTAACTTCTGGGCATTAATGGAAAGACCCATGCTTATCCTTTAACAGGAATTGAGAAAACATTGCAAGTTCTCAAAGGTCCATAGTATCTGCAGTGTAGATTTGGCTCACAGTTTATAACCAACTACACATTGTTGAAGAAGATATTGAAGTGATGGAATTCCAAGCAGACACTGGGGGACTTTATGACTACACAAGAATGCCACATGGGCTCTGTATTATCCCTGCCACTTTCAAGTGTGTAATGGGTAAAGCTTTTTGTGATCTTCATTTTCAGTTATTTGGATGATATATACATCTCTACTTCAATATTTGAGGCCCTTGCATGATACGACACCGTAACTACTTTGGGCAGTTCATCATCAAGGAAATCATTGCTCCTGATGGTGAGAACGTTCAACTGGTAGAGGATTAGCCCCAGCCCAAGATGGGGAAGGATCTGCATTGGTTCCTTGGTCTATTTGGTGACTAAAAGAGATTTGGGCAAGAATACACACAATGTCTGCCTCACTCCATGACCTGCTGAGAAAAATCAGAGAAGGGTAAAAGACTGTATGGGAAAAGATGAACGATGTGTGATGCATCACAGGGAGTTGTACCCCAGAATGTGAAGACTCCTTCCGCACCCACAAACAGAAGCTTGTCTCATCGCCCATCCATGGCTCTCAGATTTCCATCTCTCTTTCACATTGGAAAGTGACACCAGTTTCCTCAGCTTAGGAACAGTGCTATCACAGGCTTAAGGCAGAAAAAAGTGGTTATAGCTATGTCAGTTGGAATCTCAAGCCAAACAGAAGGAATATGGAGAATTACTCCAGTATGACACTTGAACTGCTAGCTTTGAGGTGGGTTAGTTCCTCGAAATTTAGAGACGTTCTGATCGGTGCAGACTTTGAAATGTTTACAGGCAACAACCCATTCAGTTACTTTCAAACAGCTACCACAGTTGAAGCAGTAGAGACGCAATAGGCTGCTGGACTCACTCAATTTTGATTCTAAATCTGGGACAGGTCAGGCAAAAGTAATGCAAATACTGATGCCCTTATTTGGAGTATCACCTGCACTTATGAGTGAAATTTGAACCTGGTCAGACAAGTAGCCCCAGATATGGTTTCACCTTTATCATATACAGGTATCTTGAAAGAAGAACTCAGGCAGCTTCAGCTGATTAACATGGGCATCAATAGACAGCACTATTATTGGAAAGCACACCATCCACCAACATAGTACTAGATGATGAAGGAGTCCAAAAAGGTACAGTAACATTTGAGATGCTGGAAGAAGATCTGGGAGGAGAATGGAGTCCTCTGTCAGCAGGTTCATTATAAAGATAGAGAGATGAAGCAACTCATCTTTCTTAACATAGAGTCATAGAGTCATAGAAATGTACAGCATGGAAACAGACCCTTCGGTTCAACCCATCCATGCCGACCAGATATCCCAACCCAATCTAATCCCACCTGCCAGCACCCGACCCATATCCCTCCAAACCCTTCCTATTCATATACCCATCCAAATGTCTCTTAAATGTTGCAATTGTACCAGCCTCCACCATCCTCAAGTCTCAGGTTTTCGGAGCAAGCCATGCTCAAGCAACAATCCAAACATCAGAAAAGCAGATTGTGCTGATCGGAGAGTCATGCTACTGGCCCAGGGTGACTGCTGATGTTGATAATTACTGTCAAATTTGGCCAAAATGGGACACCTGGTCACCAAGAAATCTCAGGAGATCCTTGCAAACAATTTTATTGAGCATAACCCTAGTAGTAATGGGACTGAACACGTTCTTGTACTCGGAGATGATTTCATCTAGTTCATGCAGACCTTTTCCACCTTTGACGTAAAGGCCTCAGCTATAGTCAGAGTGATAGTGCAGGATGGATTTGTCCAATTCATTCTTCCATGTCAATATTACAATGATTTGGGAACAAAATCCGACAAGACCTTTGCAAGTTAATGGCAGTGCCATGAGCCACACCATTGTCTATCATCCAGAGAGTAATGACATTGTGAACAATTCAATCATTCTTTGCATGATTGTCTGCACACCTTGCCTGCGATGAATAAATGGAAATGGCTTAAGTATATTCTGGATCTCGATTCATTTTCTAATAGCACTCTGCACTCATCCATGGACTATTCTCCCCACAACCTTTTCTTTAGACATGTCCCAGCCCATCTCTTGGATCATTTCCTGGCATGAATCACGTCTTCTGATGGAGATGATCAGGTCAGTGTGTGGATAGCCAAGCATCACATGAGGCTCAGTCAGGTGTTTGAAATGGTATCCAAGAGGATGGAGAGAGAAGTACTGAGAAAAAAAGGCATTAAACAATTGGAAGACTGATCACCAGTATAGAGGGATTGTCCTATGAGCAAAGGTTGAATACATTGGGATGCGACTTGTTGGAATTTAGAAGAATGAGAGGTTCTTAAGTGGCTTGGCAGAGTAAATACTGAGAAGATGTTTCCCTTCTAGGACTAGAGGGCATAGTCTCAGAATAAAGGAGCGCCAATGTAACACTGAGATGAGGAGGAATTACTTCTGTCAGACAATTATGAGTCTTCAGAATTCCTTGCCATAGAGACCTGTGGGAGCAAAACCCTTGTCTATGTTAATGATTTGGCGATACCAGTGTTGGACTAGGGTGTACAAAGTTAAACATCACACAACACCAGGTTATAGTCCAGCAGGTTTATTTGGAAGCACTAGCTTTTGGAGTGCTGCTCCTTCATCAGGTGGTTGTGGAGTGTAAGATTGTAAAACACAGAATTTATAGCAAAAGTTTACAGTGTGATGTAACTGAAATTATATATTGAAAAAGAGCTGGATTGTTTGTTAAGTCTCTCATCTTTTAGAAAGAACATGTTGGTTTCAGTTCTTTCATATGTAAATCACAAAGCTTTTTTAAAGTTTCATTCTCAAGTGAACTTTTAACAATCAGTGTCATGTCAGCCCAGACAATGCATTTAAGGTGTAAGCTGCCCTGTGTGAGACTGTCTGTGCCACAATGTTTAGACTGATTCTAATCTTAAAAATGGATTTACAGAATCTTACATGGATTCGTGCAGTTTTTGAGCAAAATGAAATGTAATTCTGCCAGTATAAATTCACCCCACAAATGTGTGTGTGTGTGTGTGTATGGTCGGAGCTTATGAGTGACTGTGAGAGAGTGCGTGTGTGCATGTGAGTGTATATGTGGGCATATGAGAGAGAGCTTGTGTATGACAGAAGGTCTGCATGTGCGTATGAATCTGTAGGAGTGTGTGTGTGCATGTAGGAGCTTGTGTGTGTGTGTGTGTGTGTGTCTGTGTGTGTCTGTGTCTGTGTGTGTGTGGAAGTGGCCGAGCTGAGGCTGATAGCCAAGTTCGGTCCCCATGGGGATGGCCTCAACCGGGACCTTGGGTTCATGTCACACTACAGGTGACTCCACTGCACTACACACAGACGCACACTCACAGACACACACACATTCTCACAGACACACACATGCTCCTAGGAGGAGGAGTGAAAGGCAGGAAAGTGAATGTGAGGAATGGTCAGGGAGTGAACCAGACAGAGAGCTGGAACAGTTAAACTAACCCTCTCTGGACAAAAGGGTGTCTTTAATGGAAGCAAGGCTCATGGGGAGATGGATCAGACACAGAAAGGATTTTCTCAACCAAATGTAAAAAAACATACGCAGGCTTAATCCCATGTATATACTGTGCCTTCCGTGTATACATTTCCTACTTTGTTGAAATGATCGGATGTGAGTAAAATAAATAAACCATGCTTTATGATCTTTGGGTTGTGTGTGTTAAGATCTAATGTTACACATCTTCATACAGTTGTCCTTGTTGATTGTGAGAGATATATTGCAGTAGTCCACAGGAAGAAAAAGATATGTATTGGAAGCATATTCTATTACCTTAAGGAGTATCAACCGTAATGCTAATGCATACTTATTGATCTTGTCAGTATGAAATAATGCATCATCCAGGTATTGTACTGGTGAAAATTTATGTAATCGATTCCAACATTGTGGTGGTTCAATATCTGCTTTCATGGAAGTGAATCTTTTAATCTTTACTGTTGTCAGTGCTGGAAGCCCCCACACCAGCTACTGTCATCCCCTGCCAGCATTCCAGAGTAACTGCATTTTCGTTTACAACAAGTTATATTTATTTAGCACTCTTACTTCGTAAAGCTTCCCAGGATATTTTACAGGAACATTGTCAAACAGAATTTGATATCAGTCTGCATAACAGGATATTAGGGAAATTGTCCAAAAGATTGGTTAAAGAAGTAGGTTTTAAAAGTGTATTAAAAAAGGAAAGAGAGTTGGAAAGGATTCAGGAGGGAACTCCAAAGCTTTGCTCCTTGGCAAACAGTTGATGTGGCTGCCATGGTGGTGCAAGAATGTATTAGATACCAAAATTGGAAACCCTATCTCACAGGGTTATGGAGCTGGCTGAGGTTATCGATATAGCAAGGAGTGAGGCCAAGAAGTAATTTAAATATGAGGATGACCATTTTAAAAACAAATTGATGCTCAACAGGGGAGACAATGTATCATGCAGGAGCGATAAATTAATAGAATTCAGTGTGAGTTAGATACGGGTAGTGGAATATTGGTGGCACATAATTTATAGCAAGTGGAAGATGGAAGACTGACCAGGAATTAATTAGAAAAGGCAAACAAAGCTATCTCTGAGAGTATCCGCATCACATAAACTGATACAGGGTGGAGTTGGCTGATGTTAATGAGGTGGAAAAAGACAGCCTTACGTAAGGACAGCTAAGTGGTAAGAAGCTCATCTGTGCATCAGTCATGAGAACAGCGTTTGAAGGCATGGTTCAATCTCAGACAGTTGCTAGGAAGAAGAGTGCAATTGGTTGCTAGGGAACAGAACTTATGTCAAGGAGTAAAGACAAAGACTTTGCTCTTCTTAGTGTTTGTTCGAGGAAATCTTCAACTATCTCTGGATCTCTGATAACCAGTCTGCCAATTTTCAAGTTTGTGGAGGATTCAAAAGAGGTAGAAATGTAATAGAGTTAAGTATGGTCAGTGTACTTGTGGAACCTGAAGTTATGTTTTCAGAATATATCACCAAGAAATTAGCATATAACAAGAAACAGGTAGGCCACCACCTGTTGGTTAGAGGTGAGGATGGGGGTGGAGGGTGGGGTGTTATGCCAGTTTGGAAGTGGGACATAAAGTCCTGGCAACTGCTTATCTAACTATTTGAGAATATATGATAGATAGGTATGGGACCATACAATGGAATCCCACTTAACTGGAGGACAGAGGAAATGAACTTTAGGGGTGCTTTGCTAATGTGATCAATTATGTCAAATGCTGCAGACAGGTTAAGATGGATGACAAAAGAGAGCTTACTTTGTCACAATCAAATAGAATGTCATTTGTGACTTTGATCAGAATCAGCTTGGTACTGTGATGTCTGATTGGAAGGATTGAAACAGATCTGGAATGATGAGCATATATTTGCTAAGCAGCTGCATCTGAAAAGAGAGAAAATCAAATTTCAGGAGATGAAGTGAAAGTCTCCAAGGGCAGTGGGGCCAACGGATTTTTTAGGAGACAGCAGATGATGGCAGATTTGAAGCGATGGGGTTAGTACCTGTGGAGAGATAATCATTAACAATATCGGCTAATAATGGAGTAAGGAAGGTATGTTGAATAGTCAGTAGTTTAATGGGAAAAGGCCAAGAAAGCAGGATGTAGTCCCCATTCCATTACAATTTTTCTTGCCTCAGAAAGTTCTGTTAGTTGTTGCATTAGTTTTTAATCTGTAGACAAACATAACTTTGTTTGTTTAGGAACATTTTTCTGACTTTTTCGACTGTGCAGCAACTAGATCTCCAAGAGTCAGGGTTTTCAGCTGACAGGACATTTTGTCCACCTCTGAAAAAGTCAGTTTTGTAGCAGCTCTGCCAATCACTGCAATTCTGCAGCCTTTTAATGCTCTACTGCACATGGTTTGGCTGAAGATCATAGAATCCATTGAATCCCTACACTGTACATGGAGGCCATTTAGCCCAAGTACGAGCCAACCCTCCAAACAGCACCCACCCTATCCCTGTGACCTCACATTTACCACATTTAACATCTCTGGACACTTACAGGCTAATCCACATAGACACTGGGAGAATGCGCAAATTCTACACAGACAGATGCCCAAGGCTAGGTTCCTGGTGTTGTGAGGCAGCAGTGCTAACCACTGTGCCACCCTGAGAGACATTATCTTATTAGACGTGGAATCCTGTCTCTGAGAACCAACAGCCATTTGATTGGCCAAGCTTTGTATTTCCAGTTGTGCCACTTGGAGCAGTGGTGAATGCTGGGACCACCAAGGACCTCCTAAATTCAGAGAGTCATAATTGGAGTAGAAGGGGACCCAGGTCTGGGTCAAAGGTGTAGGGAGAGAACACCCAAGGAGGAGGTGAGTGGGCAGACTTTAGGGTGGTTGCATAATCTGAGAGAGTATAAAAACATGGTAGATTGAAGGGCCTGTTCCTGCGCTGTACTGTTCCATGTTCTATGATGGAAGCATCCAACCCCTTTTGCCCTCCCAGGTCCAACCAAGCTAACCAACCAGGCTGGTTAGTAATTGGCAACTTGATAGCCTCAAATAGGAGAAGGATGAATAGGTCATTGTGAGTTTCAATTATCAACTATAAAATTGCAGACAGGGCAGAGGCAGGTGGGTAATTGGTTGGAAGGGCAGATGGGAAATTTATGGGTGCTTCTGGCTGCAGTGGAGGCCAATAATACACTATTCAAAGAGCTGTCCCACTGCAGATTGCAAATTGTTTAAAAAATCAATCTAACTGTGGAATAAGGTACCATTCTGAATGTGGGGTGGACTAATAGGAACTCTAGTCCTTTGACTTGAAAGTCCTTAGAGTATAATTCCCATAGTTCCAAAACACCTTTTAAAAAGTCCTGAAGGTACCAGACTGAATTAATGAAGAATTGCTAATAATTTGAGAGTGTGACTGCTTAGAATCAAAGAATCATACAGCTCAGAAAAAGGCCTTTCGGCCCATCAAATCTGTACTACCAAAAATACACTAAATCTTCACTAGTTTTACTTTCAGCATTCAACTCATAGCCATGAATTTTCTAACACTTCACGTGCTCATCTGAGTACTTTTTAAAGGCTGTGCGGTTACTCAACAACCTTCCCAGGCAGTGCACTCCAGACCCCTACCACTTATGGACACTGTATAATGTGTTTTATGTATTGTGTATATTATACATAAAATTGTGTATACACTAAATATGTGAATGGACAATCTGCATCATCAGTGAGGTAAGATCAAATGCTAACAACGCCCACTGAGGCTCAAGCTCTGCCTGACCATCTATATAGTTAGTAGTGTATTCAGTACAAAAGTAGTTTCCAGCTGTCCCCATTGATCTCAACTAAGGAAAGCCCAAGTTAAGATCCATAGTGATGCTAACAGATGTACTGAACTTGCAAATAGCCTGCTGATCCTAACACACCAACAGAGGAGAGATGTCTGTACCTCCTTCCCTCACTCAATGTGGGAACACTGAGCCAGGTGCATTTTATAAGGGATCTGAACAATGTGGGCTATGGCATGATGTGTGGCAGTTTCGGACAAGTGCAGCAAGGCCTGGTGCTGTTTCTGGCATGCCTTTCTCTACACCTCACCGAATCAGGCTTCAGTACTTATGATTATTGAAATTTAATGGCTAGGAGCTGAACTCTCACTAGTTCTGTAAATCCAAGTTACAGTTGAGTACCAGGATTCAGCAATTGCCAAGTTTGAATTGATTTAGATAATGCATCCTACATTCACTGCCCGTATTTAATAGAGATGCTAAATATTGCACTATGATATGATCATGACTCATGGCAACTGTTTTGCCATTGCTTGGTTAATAAGTATATGCACGCACAGTAGCTGAAACGTAGATATATTTTTCATTCATGATTTTGAGGTTGACTTTGGAAATATGAGGAATTAATCAGTTTTACTTTGGTTGCTGGGTACCTGTTAGAAATTGTTTGAAGATTTCTGTTCGCCTGATGAGGAGTGCGTACTGTCTGCCAATGATGATGTAGAGTTCCATAAAATATACATCTTGCTTATCAATCTTCAAAGACCTTAAAAGCAGATTGGCTGGAAAACTGTAAGAATTCTCATCAAAAAAATCAGACTTGTATTTATTTAGCTGATTGTCATGACAGTCAGAGTCACTATAAATCATTTTGCACAGAATAAATTATTTTGCAGCGCTTGTTGCTATGCAAAGGGAGTTATAACATGCTCAGCTTGATCACACAAATGAAGATGAGGAATTAGTTTTTTTAAAAACTATATTGATGGAGAGAGGAGTATTAGCCAAGATATTAGAAGAACTTTCTTTTTTTCAAATAGCACAAGGAGTCTTTAACATCTATCTGAACCATTGGAACAGGCATACAAGGTCTAATGTTGTTAATCCTCCAAAGGACAGTACATCCAAAAATACTTAAATTTCTTAGCACTGATTTGCGATATAAGCTGAAACCCCTGGAATATTATTATCTTAGCTATTCTGGTCTGTTACTACTAGGAAAATGCATATTTTATTTGTAATGTATTACATTTTCTCCCAGGATGTCTGTTGTTCTTGAACAAGGCACCTTCTATCCATGATCTCATTATAATTAAAATTTCTTTTTGAGAATGTCACCTTATTTCAATTTGCTTATACTTTCTGATCAGTGCAAGCTGTGACAGTAATTTGGTGACCCTTATAGCGAGTCACACATTGGCTTTTGCTATCATCTAATGTCTTCTTCTTATTCTTTCGGTCACTAGACCTTAGTTTGTTTTAACTTGCCTTCTGCATTTCTTTTGAACTTCTCATTCTCTTCTATGCCATCAAGATCCACCTCTGATACCCTTTTTCTCTCGCCCCCATCCCAAATCTGTATAAAAAGATTTCTCATCCTACGCAATTTCAATCCATATCTCAACTACCTGTGCACTTCTCTTTAAATGCTCCTAATTATATTCGCATCCATTGTCTTGACCTCAACATTTCCCATGGTTTCTTTACTCCCATTGTCTGAATGAATGATAAGTCATAAATTTCCTCTTATCCTCTTTTAACTCTACTTATTTCTGCATCTTTCCCTGGAAGCCTTTTCCCTGCCTCGTAGCTGACAGACAACTGCATTTGTTACATATCTGTATATATCTTACTTTGCTTCATGACTCTCTTCTTAGTTAAAAATCACTAAGGACTTAAGGAGATGACTAGAGGCAGAGAATCAGTTAACTTAGTTCTCCAGAAAAATGGTGTTGTTTATTTGTAGAGACAGCAGGGTGCAACAGAGACATTCAAGATTTTCCCCCATCTTGAGGCAGGGGAATGGAGGAGTACCAGGCTAGAATATGAAAAGGGGAGTATTGGGAAGTGGAATAGAGATTTTAGTCATGACAAACACTAAGCTAAGAAAAGAGTCATGATTTAAAAATGCTGGTGTAAGACTGGGGTCTACAAAGTTAAAAATCACACAACACCAGGTTATAGTCCAACAGGTTTAATTGGAAGCACTAGTTTTTGGAGCGCTGCTCCTTCATCAGGTGATGAAAGAACAGCGCATCGAAAGCTTGTGCTTCCAATTAAACATGAGAGACTATAACCTGGTGTTGTGTGATTTTTAACTTTGTACACCCCAGTCTTACACCAGCATCTTCAAATCATGACTCTTAGCTTAGTGTTTGTCATGACTAAAATCTCTATTCCACTTCCCAATACTCCCCTTTTCATATTCTAGCCTGGTACTCCTCCATTCCCCTGCCTCAAGATGGGGGAAAATCTTGAATGTCTCTGTTGCACCCTGCTGTCTCTACAAATAAACCACACCATTTTTCTGGAGAACTATGTTAACTGATTCTCTCTCGCTAGTCATCTCCTTAAGTCCTTGCCATTTCCTCCCATACCTTTAACAACAACCATAAGGGATTTTTTTTTTAAATCAACAAATTAGAGGTCACTCATTCAGCTGTCTCTATTTATTCCCTCATCTAAACATACATTGATCTATAACTCTGTCCTCACCTCAAACCCTTGTTTCTCACCCAAATTTTCATTCTCCCTTCAAGCTCATATAATGTAGGGTACCCATCTCCAGTTCATTCAATCTGACCACTGAATTTCCTTTCCTGTCCCTCATTTGAGCTGATATTGTAAAAAAACTTCCCTAACAAGCACCATATGCTGCTTTCAAATTGGCACCTTCAAGACACTACAGAGAGTGCCTAGCAACGAGCTATTTTCCTTTCTTCTCTGTCAAAGAATGTAAGTAGTGTATGGAAACAAATCAAGAGAAAAGCAATTACTATCAAAGTGAAAGCAATAAAATATACATAAATAAGAAAGCTTATTTTGATTAATGTTGGTGTTTTACATGTATTTATAACTATTTAATTAAATAACTGTTTGGTCTCCATGGTTTCAGCCCAAATACTTCAGGAATATTCTCTAATGTCCATGATGGCATCAAGGCTTTCCCTCAACGTCCAAGATCACCAAATCGTAATAAACCCCAACCCCACTGTGCAAGATACATTAGAAGTAATACAAGATTTATCAATGAGCCATTTGCATATATGGAATCTGAAGATACATTGTCAAAGCAGGTAAGTCTTATGCATCTTAGTTCATGCATGCATCATATTAATTTTATTAATTATTGAATACAGCAAAATTCTTACATAAATGATAATACACAATTATATATTTTATTTTATAATTTATATAAATATTTTTTAAAAACTCAAAGTATTCTGAGTTGGATTTGAACAACAACGATTTGTCTTATATACAATCTATAAGATAAGCAAATATGATATTTTAAGGAGCTGAAATCAAAAAAAGTGAATGGTAAGCTAAACTGTGAGATATTTAAAGTATGTTCAATGATATGGGTTTGAGAGAAACTTCAAATGGAGACAGGAAGGTAAGATAATTTAAGTCAAGAATTCTAGATTCTGGATCTAAGTAGCTGAACCATGGCTACCAAAGATGTCTAGAAAGTGAGAGATGCAAAAGAGGTTAGATTTAAATGAATGGAGAAGTTTTCCTAGACTTATAGGGCTGGAGGAGATTATAGTAATAGTTAGGACAAAAATATGGATGAATTTCAACACAATGGGAATTTTGAATTTAAGATAGTATGGGAATTGGGAGCCAGGGTGGTCAGCCGGGGTGATAGGTGATTGTAACTTAATGCAGACTAAGATATGGAAAACAGAATTTGGAATGGCATTGTGCTATGTTTTGACAGAATGGAAAAATTGTAGGTACATAATATAAAATGATGTAGTCAATTAAGTCAAAATGCAGTTCCAAATACATATTCTCATAATATGAATTAACAAAATGCTTGCTAAGAACTGTCAAAAACTCCAGACTTAAATCAATGCATTTCTGTCAACCCTGTTACTCTTAAGGTTAAAATGTAGGTTTCGTTGGCAGCTATGAAGACAGATGCAATGTTGGCAATCATTTCAAGGGATGTACTGCTGAGGCTGTGTAAGCCTTTGGTCAGACTGCATTTGGAATATTGTGAGCAGCTTTGGGCCCCAAATCTAAGGAAAGATGGACTGGCCTTGGAGAGGGTCCTTAGGAGGTTCACAAGAATGATCCTGGGAATGAATGGCTTGTCATATGAGGAGCGTTTGAGTACTTTGGGTTGGTAGAGTTCAGAAGATGAGAAGGGGAATCTCATTGAAACTTACAGAATACTGAGAGGCTTGAATAAAGTGAACATGGAGAAGATATTTTAACTAGTGGGAGAGACTAGGACCCAATGTCACAGCCTCAGATTGAAAGGTTGACCCTTTAGTACAGAGATAAGGAATTTCTTCAGCCAGAGGGTAGTGAATCTGTGAAAACTGTTGGGTGCAGAAGGCTGTGGAAGTCAAGTCATTGAGTGCTTATAAAACAGGGATATATAGGTTCTTGATTAGTAAGGGGATCAAGGAATACTGGGAGAAAGCAGGAGAATGGAGAAGCACAACCATGATCGAATGGCAGAGCAGACTTGGTGGGCTGAATGGTCTAATCCTGCTCTGGTATCTTATCATCTTATGGCTGAGACTACTTTGAATGCTCTGGTATATATTCCTAAATTCCTACTGGGAAGATCAGAAAGTTGCTTGTTAACTCCATAGAAAGTTGTTACTTAAAAAAAAAACAATTTTAACAAGTATTTATTGATGCTGGGCATTTGATTATTTTCATGCAAATTTTGTATTTCCCATTAAATAATTGTCACAGTTTTCAGCTGATCAATCTAAATAGCTCAAAATGAGTAAAAATGTTTTGAAAAAATATCTGGATCCTGGAGAATGACTTGTTGAATGTTAACAGGAATTGTTTTTGCCCTGGAGTGCATGAATGGATACAGCTGACACATGCAACTTGAATGTGTTAGGCAACAGACTTGACAGATGATACGTTTGGAATTAAGGTCTTGTATTTACACAACCACCGAAAGTTTGAAGAACATTCATGTCTACACCATGATCTGAACATGATTATTGTGTAGGTGGGTTTGTTGCAAACTATGCCCCGGAACAAAAATGTTTATACATACACAGATATTAAATAATTTACATATCTTTATAGCACTTTAGTTAATAGGAAAGCATAATTAGTTTTTATTGTAGTATACACATTTGCCTCATCTTAAGGTAGATATATTAGCTATATAAAAGGTGGATATTTCCTGTAATGCTATGTACAATACTATGAATATTAGCCAGTGAGTTATTTTCCACCATACTTTTCCTTTCATGTAATATCATGATACTGAATAGTCAAAATTATGTCCATTAGCAGAAAAAGAAAAAAGAATGGACAATATAAGCACCATTTGCAAAGTGTAAGTAGGAAATCACAGTAACAAGCAAAAATAAATGTGGAACACCTGAATAAAAAGAATAAAAAATCTAGCGAATCTTTCAACTTTTATTCTTTCTGAAACAGTTTAGAAAGTGTTAGCTGCTGAAAATCAGTTTCTTGTGCTTCTTTTGCATTTCTTATTAAACCACTGTCATGGTTCTTAGTTGATTGATCTGAACAGCTCAAAATAAGTAATAATTCTGTATTTTAAAAAAATCCTGACTCTCGTTATGCAGCATGATTTGTAGAATGGAACTGGGTTATTAGGGTGTGACTCTCTCACTGCCTCTTAGCTATTCAAAACACACTCAAGCTTTACTGATGTAAGTTTGTAATGAAATCCAAGACTCGCACAAGTGTTATATTCTTGGACTGACTCCTAACCATGTTATTGTGAATTATGGACATCTCTGACAGCATTTACACAACATGCTCAAAAATCCTAGAATATAATCATACTAATTCCCTTTACGCATCCAGTATCCACTCTGTCAAATATTTTCTGCACTTCGAGGAAATACTGTGGACATTCCATGTAAAAGAGCATTGATTGTTGTGTTAGCTATTCCTGGCATATAGAAGCAATCATAATTCCAAAATTCTACCATCCACATCTTATTTTGCACATGTTCCCTTACTTAGAGTCATAGAGTCATAGAGATGTACAGCATGGAAACAGACCCTTTGGTCCAACCCGTCCATGCCGACCAGATATCCCAACCCAAACTAGTCCCACCTGCCAGTACCCGGCCCATAATTGTACCAACCTTCAACACATCCTCTGGCAGCTCATTCCATACACGTACCACTCTCTGCGTGAAAAAGTTGCCCCTTAGGTCTCTTTTATATCTTTCCCCTCTCACTCTAAACCTATGCCCTCTAGTTCTGGACTCCCTGACCCCAAGGGAAAAGATTTTGTCTATTTATCCTATCCATGCCCCTCATAATTTTGTAAACCTCTATAAGGTCACCCCTCAGCCTCCGATGCTCCAGGGAAAACAGCCCCAGCCTGTTCAGCCTCTCCCTGTAGCTCAGATCCTCCAACTCTGGCAACATCCTTGTAAATCTTTTCCGAACCCTTTCAAGTTTCACAACATCTTTCCGATAGGAAGGAGACCAGAATTGCATGCAATATTCCAACAGTGGCCTAACCATCCATCACATACTGTTGCTGTTGCAAATTCCTCATTGCTTCTATCTGTCTCTCCAACCGATCCACTCGATATGATAAGATTCGCATTCAACAGCATTTATGGCAGATATAATCCGCAGTAACCCTTAAACTCTCTTTAAACTCCCATGTCTGACAAGAAGTACATATCGCTGCAAAGGCCATTTTTGCTCCTTCACAATCTACAGACCCAGAAAATAACACCGTCTTATTCCTCGACAAATGCTGCCCCAGGTTAAATTAATAGCAATGGCTTATATTTTAAGTTTAATCAAGAGACTTATCTCCAAAAACATATAATCAAGAAAGAATCCACTGTACTCACTACTACAGCCTTTCTCTTGGACAGACTTAAAACAATTAACTTATCTGATTCTGTGCTGTGAACTTCACCCAACAATTCCTCCAAGATTAGTTGTGAATTTCACTGTTTGTTAATTTTCCCAGATGCACTCCAATGTTCAGCAATACACAAATTCAAACAGCAAAGGCGGTAACTGTGCAGGTTCTCTCTCTCTCTCTCTCTCTCTCTCCTGCGCTGTCCTCACCATGTGCTTCCTTTGTCTGCCCTTCTCCCTTTTAAACTGCTGTTGTTTTGCCTTTTTTCCCCAAAGTTCCAAAACAATGCACAGCATATAAAACAGTAATTGCTGCTCCTGGTATTCGAGGAAATCACCTCCATCACTCTTCCTCCTGTCTTGACCTGTCTGCTATTTTACTGCATGAGACCTCGGCCAACTAGCTGCCTTTGCCCCAATTGTGGTCCTTAAGTGGGCAAATAATGACAGCTTAAGGGCTATTTTGCACCCAACCTCAATTTTGAAGCTGATGAGAGGAGGAATTCTAGCAAATCACTATGCTTGAACTTAAGGCAGGAAGGGGAGTGCCTTCCTCAATGGGCCCCTTTCCAGAGCAGGTATACCCTAATAAAATTGCTCTTCAACTAATTAATACTTCTTGGTGAAATGGCCAATCCTACAATGGTTTTCTGTCAGGTCTTCGTTTCTCAAAAATCACCTCCGTGATTATGTTAATCACAAGGACTTTATTTAGCTGGAAATGCAAATTAGTAAATGCAATTCTATCTTGAAATTAAATAGACAATGTAAAGTATTATCATTAATGAAATCTAGCATTTCTAATATCATCTGAGGAAACTTTGGAGACTAACAGTCTACCTGCACCAATACAGCTACTCAGATCATTGTTTACTGATGTAAGTACCTTCCAACTGCTTTACAGTAAAATGACCTCAGCCTCCTTTTAGCCTTCAACAACAGGTAACTTGAACTCCCTCCTTCCCTCCATTTTATAGGTATCCCCCGCTATCTGAAAGTAAGCTGAAATGGTGTAAAGTGAAGAAGCATTAATTTATTTGGGTAAAATTTTACCTTTTCTCGTAAAAGTGGAAATCCTCTTCGGATTTCTTTCGGTAAGCAAAAACAGGTACTAATGTTGGTCTTTTATAAAGCGAAGTGGTGTAAAGCAAACTTTCGAAAAGTGGGGGATACCTATGCCCTAAATTGAAGAGTGAATCCCGAAACACAAATTTGTAGCGATAAAATAAAAAATGAAAACATGAGAAACAGCTTAATTGTTCCTGTTCCATTTCCTGGCATGCTTACATGCCTAAGAAATAAATCAGCAGGTGGAACACAGGGAAACGATGTGGCAAACAGGATATATCACATTTTAAAAACACAGTAAGGAAGGAGAATAAAGATTATCACTGCTTTGTCATTGTTTAACAGTTTCATTGGATGAAACATGAATCACCATTTCTGACACAGCATGTACCAGCTTACAGTTTGGAAAGCACCCAAAGGCATGATTACCAGAGAATAATCTCCAGACCTCATCTTCAAACAAGACATGGATGTAATCCAAACAAATATCCTTGTTCAGGCATAGGTAAGCTGCGCATTGGTTGAAAGAATGTAATTTTTATTCAATTGTCACCATCTTCTAATATTGCTGTTAGAAAATAATATTAATTGCAAGTAAGTAGTAGTTTGGAAAATATAGCATTATAAAATCACTTTAAGCTTGACCATTGAAGATGGTGAACTGTAATCATTCTTAATAATTAAATATAATGGTGTCACAAATGGAACTGATATATTTGGTTAAAACATTGCCCTTTCATCTCTCCTGCATAGATTTGAAAACAGCCAGGAGTTTGGGATATGGCTATTACCTGGTGCTCTCATGGTGTAAGAATTCTGTTTAGATGAAATTGGGCAGTTTGGACATAGTACCTTTTGGGTGTGAGATTACACTGGAAATCTGTCCTAAAATCTGTCCTAATTGGTGTTAAATTGACTGTAGAAATTTTACAGGATATAGATAGTTAGTAGAGAAGGCAGACAAGTCACAGAATTTACTGTAGCATTTTTTTAAAAAGTCCTTCATGGGACGGGGCATCACTGGACAGGCCAGCATTTATTGCCCATCCCTAATTGGCCAGAGGGCAGTTAGATATTAACTATGTAGGTCTGGAGTCACATGTAAATCTGACCTGGTAAAGACAGCCGTTTCTTTCCCTAAAGGACATCAGCGAACCAGATGCGTTTTTGTAACCATTGATTCATTGTCATCATTAGACTCCTAATTCCAGATATTTATTTAATTCAAATGCCACAACTGCCATGGCAGGATTCAGGATTTCCACCTGCAGTCAGAATGTCTGAAATAATTGCCTGACATGATTTTTGAAGGAATGCAGGAGTGTGTAATGAAGTTTCGTTAAGAGTTCGGCATCCATTAGACAGTTTCAACAGCTGTGCTCTCGGGAAAACATTGCTTGATTGACACCTCTTGCTCTGTGATCTATTCAGTCAATTGCAGTACACTTATTTACAAAAGATAGAAGTTTAAAGTACTTGTACTTTCTGTAATTGATAATTGATGGATGACAATTTTATAGTGCTGTAATGAAAGGAGAATATTTTTTATGCCAGTGGAAAGTTATGACTGTTTCTCCACACATTCTACAATTAATATAGGATTTACTGGCTGTTTATAGAATTTAGAGTGAGTGAATTGACATTGAGGTGGCTTAATGTGCTGTGGAGGCATATGAGGGTCCATGAAGATAAATGGGGTGAGGAGGACAGGAGACATCGGCTGGCATGGATGGGACATGGAGATGAGGGCCAGAGAAATGCTTTGTTTTTCTGTTATTACTACACCTGTGACAACTTTTCAGAGTACAGTGGCTTTTAACATAACCTGTCCTAGGTTTCAACTGCTTCTCTGTCTGCCCCTGAATTCTTTCCAGGGGTGGTGGGCCTAACCTTGTTATCACCCACGTCCCCGCGAAGGAAAATCCTGCATTTAATGACTGTTTACCCTGAAGTGGGCGCAAGGAAATTTCCCAACTTGCATTACCCCCTTTAAGATGAAAATCCAACCAATTGTCTCCACATTCAGCATTGATGCAAATATGGAATAATTTTGTATTGATGATAAACTTGTAGGATTAATACACTGTAACAGTTTTCTCCAAAATGATGTACTGCAGATGTAGGTGTCTTTCAAGTTTCAGCCCTTTCATTTTGTTCTTGTAATAGGATGTAGGTCACATCCAGAATACTTAATCGTTGACTGTTTTATTGTTGACTCCCCTGTGATGCTCGTACAGTCATAGTCAGCCAAAAGATAATGGTACTAATGGTATAACTGGAATTGTGACTACAAAGTTGAACATTTTATATACATAAACATTTCCGTTTCCAAACCACACAACATTTGATCTATTGTTTCAGGAAGGCCCTGTATGGTTTCCAAATAAATTTATGTAGTATTATTTCAAGACAACATGCTTTCAGGTTCAGCGCCAGAAACAGTCCAAATATCACCTAGATGTTAAGTTCTATACTTTTTAACTCTTTCTACTCTAAGGCTGGGATTTTCAGTTCTAGTTCAGTAACCCAGTCATCAAACCAGTTCTGTGTCCTGACCGCATGACATGTCACACTCTTTCCAAATAGATATGAGCTAATTGATCCTACAGATGGCAGATTTTCTTCCCAGGCTCATTTCAGGAGATCAGAAGTGCCTGGCTGGAAGTGGAGGAGGAGGTGAATATTTCCAAAGTAACCAGGAGAACATGGGTCCATCCTCCAAGCACTTAAATCATCCCATAAGATCCAAGATGGTGAGTGTCATGGGGCATGACACACATTGTCACAAATGTGTAGTTATATATATTTTGAAAAGAAAGCTTACCTGTCTTTAAAATGGAAGCACAGAACCTTACAAAGTGGCTCCAAGAGATTACGTGACGACCCTGCCAATTCAGTTGGTATTGGGTCCAAATTGTAATTATCCCATAAAGACATTATAAGAGACCTTCTGAAATTCAATTAATATTTCCAAAAGTAAGCAAGAACTCCTTGACAATGGTTCCAGTTCCTGTTTTATCAACAAACTGACAAGTTGAGAACTAATCAGTTAATTACCTTAAATAAATAAAAGACAATTGATGGCCCTTTTGTGGCACACTGGTGGTGTCTCTACCCCTAGACCGGGAGGCCAGGGTTCAAATCTCACCTGCTGTAGTTGTCTGTAATAGACTCTGAACAGTCTGATTAGAAAAATAGGTTAAATAGAAAGAAGACAATTCATTGACCTAAACCCTAGATCTAGATTAGAGTGGTGCTGGAAAAGCACAGCAGTTCAGGCAGCATCCGAGGAGCAATAAAATCAACGTTTCGGGCAAAAGCTCTCCATCAGGAATACAGACAGAATGCCTGAAGGGTGGAGAGATAAATGAGAGGAGGGTGGGTGTGGGGAGAAAGTAGCATAGAGTACAATAGGTGAATGGGGAGAGGATGAAGGTGATAGGTCAGGGGGAAGGGTGGAGTGGATAGGGGGAAAAGAAGATAGGCAGGTAAGACAAGTCATGGAGACAGTGCTGAGCTGGAAGTTTGGAACTGGGATGAGGTAGGGGAAGGGGAAATGAGGAAACTGTTGAAGTCCACATTGATGCCCTGGGGTTGAAGTGTTCCGAGGCGGAAGATGAGGCGTTCTTCCTCCAGGCATCGGGTGGTGAGGGAGCGGTGGTGAAAGAGGCCCAGAACCTCCATGACCTCGGCAGAGTGGGAGGGGGAGTTGAAATGTTGGGCCACAGGGCGGTGTGGTTGATTGGTGCGGGTGTCCCAGAGATGTTCCCTAAAGCGCTCTGCTAAGAGGCGTCCAGTCTCCCCAATGTAGAGGAGACCGCATCGGGAGTAACGGATACAATAAATGATATTGGTGGATGTGCAGGTAAAACCTTGATGGATGTGGAAGGCTCCTTTAGGGCCTTGGATGGAGGTGAGGGAGGTGGTGTGGGCACAGGTTTTGCAATTCCTGTGGTGGCAGTGGAAGGTGCCAGGATGGGAGGATGGGTTGTAGGGGGGCGTGGACCTGACCAGGTAGTCACGGAGAAGGCAGAAAGGGATGGGGAGGGAAATATACCAGGTAGTCACGGAGGTGGCGGAAATGTCGACGGATGATTTGGTTTATGCGAAGGTTGGCAGGGTGGAAGGTGAGCACCCTTCCTTGTTACGGTTGGAGGGGTGGGGTCTGAGGGTAGAGGTTCATGATGTGGACGAGATGCGTTGGAGGGCATCTTTTACCTAAGCCCTAGATCTAGGCTAACCAAATATCTACATGGAAGCATGATTTGACAGTTTTGTCAAATACCAGTCTATAATGTTTAGAGACAAAAAAATCTGCAGATGCTAGAATCCAAAGTAGACAAGCAGGAGGCTGGAAGAACGTAGTAAACCAGGCAGCATCAGGATTTGGAGAAGTCAACCTTTTTTGGGTATAACCCTTCTTCAGGACTAGGTGTGCAGGTAAGGGGAGCTACAGTTAAAGAGAGAGAGATGGTCATGGGATGGGGAAAGTAGCAGAATGGTGGGGTAGTGATGAACACAGGTAATGGGTATGATCGGGTTGGTCGATGGGAGGGATGAATCTGGTTGGTAGCTGGAAGGAAGGGTCGGTAGGTGGAATGGAAGGGAGGTAGTGGGGCTGGAAAGGGAGCCCGGGATGAGTGGGAAGGTTACTTGAAATTCAAGAATTCAGTGTTAAGTCCTTTGGGCTGTAAGCTGCCCAGGCGGAAGATGAGGTGTTGTTCCTCCAATTTACAGTCTTATTCACTGCGGCAATGGAGGAGGCCGAGAATGGACATGTGGGAGGGGGAATTGAAATGGGTGGTAACCAGGAGGTCAGGCTGGGTGTTTCAGGCCCGGTGAAGATGCACAGTGAAATGATCATGTAGTCTACATTGGGTCTCACCAATGTAGAGAAGACCACATTAGAGCACTGGATGCAGTAGACTGGGTTGGAGGAGATATAGGGTGAACCTCTGTCTCACCTGGAAGACTGTACAGGACCCTGGATAGAGGTGAGGGAGGTAGTTATGGGCAGGTATTGCATCTTGTTTGCTTACAGGGGAAGGTACCATTAGGCTGCAGAGGTTGGTGAGGTGTGTGGAACAAACTAGGGAGTGGTGAAGAGAACAGTCCTTGCAGAAGTCAGAGGAGGGTGGGGAGGGGAAGATGTTCTTGGTGGTGGGGTCTAATTGGAGTTGGTCGAAGTGTTTGAGAACATTACGTTGGATGTGGAGGCTGGTGGAGAGTGGAAAGTGAGGACAAGGGGGATCCTATCTTTATTATATTTGAAATGGGGATGGGATTTAGAGGAGTGGAGTGGAGAATAGAGTAGGTACAGTGGAGAGCTGGATGACAGAAGGAGGATAAAGACGTTGTTTGAAATAGATTGTAAGTTTCAAAACAAATCTCTCTGCCACCTATCCAAAAGTAGATTGTTATTTATTTTTTCCCCCTCTTTTAAGCAGTTTGGATATACTTCCCTTACTCCTGCTGCTTATGAGTTCTGATTTTGCAAGGACTACAGGAACACTGCAGTAAAGTTAAGCCACACACGCTTAGATGGAGGGGAAATCTCCCGACACAAGCACAATATAAACATACAATGAAATGTAAAAATCAGAACAGATAAAGAGAGTAAACAATTAGTAACAATTTAAATACTGTAAAACTGAGGGGTACCAAGTTATCAATGTTTTTACTTTTAGGATGCAGTCCACAGGTCCAAAGTTGTAATTCCTTTAAAGTGGTGAATTGATTGGTTAGCTAGCACTTGAGGAGTACAGAATCTTCTCTTTAACATTTCTTCAAAAGACTTTATAACAAGTTTTGTTGAAATATGACTTCCATTTTACTGTTTTGGCAAAGGGAGGTTTTTACTTCCAGGTTGCACAAATACAGATTAGTGGCTAATTTTTACAGGCCAGAGGCTTTTTATTCCCTTTACAGCCTGAAGCTAAGGATGTTGACTTTTTCAGTAAATGTTTTATGGAACAGCACTAACTGCTAAATTGCCTGCTATTTCAAAATTCTAGTTAAAAGGCTGTTGGGTTTAATACTGTGGAAGTCATATGAGCAAATACCTGGGGAAGGATTAGCAGATAACCAACTGTCTATAACCCATTCTAGTGGTTGTGGAAAGACATTAACACATTTTGTTGTAGGATAACTGTAACCTGCCAATTCTGTTATGTGAGGTGCTTTTCCATAGGACATTACAACACATTTATTAGCATTCCAGACCTATCAGGCAGTACACAATGTTGATTGTCTGGCTGACATTGACTTTGGAGAAGCTTCTAGAAGGTTGCTTTTCAAATTGATTCATTCGTCGGGCTTGGGCATTGCTAGCTGGCCTGCATTTATTGCCCATCCCTAGTTGCAATTGGAAAGATGATGGTGAGCTGTCTTCTTGAACTGATGCAGTCCCTGTGCTGTGGGTTGGATGCCATTATGGAAGGAATGCCATTATGGAAGGAATTCCAAGATTTTGACCCAGTGACAGTGAAGGAATGACAATATATTTCCAAGTCAGGATGGTGAATGGCTTGCAGGGGGATTTGTAGATGGTAGTGTTCCCAGGTATTTACTGCCCTTGTCCTACTAGGTGGAAGCGTTTGTAGATTACTGAATCTTAGAGGTGGAGACTGATGGATGCTTATAGGTAAAATGGTAATCAAACTGGTTACTTTATCGTGGATTGCATCAAGCTTCTTGAGTGTTATTGGAGGCAAGTGGAGAATTTCAAGTCAGAGCACTGGCTATGTTAAATCAGAGATTGTGAATTCAAATCTTACGGGCCCCCATTCTGCTTTACCATGGAACACATAGAGTGTAGCCTTCCTGAAGAAGGGCTTATGCCCGAAATGTCGATTCTCCTGTTCCCTGGTTGCTGCCTGACCTGCTGCGCTTTTCCAGCAACACATTTTCAGCTCTGATCTCCAGCATCTGCAGACCTCACTTTCTACACATAGAGTATAGCCTTGTTGAGAGGGAAATGGAGAAGATAACTGAACACTTGGAAAAACAAAGCTCAACTCATTAGTGTCAGCATGGTTTTATGAAGGACAAGCCATACTTGACAAACCTGCTAGAGTTCTTTGAGGATGGAACCAGCAGGGTGGATAATGGGCATCCGGTGGATGTGGTATATCAGGATTTCCAAAAGGCATGTGAGAGGGTGCCAAATAAAAAAATCTGATCCAGAATGTTAGATCCTAGGCAATTAGGGGTAAAGTATTGGCTTGAGTAAAGGATTGTCTGACTGAAAGAAAGCAGAGGTTCGGATTAAATGGATCCTTCTGTGGATGACGACCTGTAACTAGTAGGTTGCTACAGGTTTCAGTTCTTTGACCTCAACTATTACAATCTATATAAATGATCTGCAAACAGGGACAGCGTGTAACATAACAAAATTTGCAGATGATACTGAAATAGTTTGGAAAGTAGGCTGTGATGTGGATATAAAGAGTTTACAGATGGATATTGATAGGCTAGGAGAATGGTCTAATATCTGGCAGATGGACTTTAATGTGGATAACTGTGAGGTTATCCATTTTGACCAAAAAAATGGGCAAATTATTATTCAATTGGAAAGCAGATTCAAAGTGTGTCAGTGCAGAGAGATCTGGGTGTCATTATGCATGAATTGCAGAAAGTGGGTATGCAGGTGTAGCCTATAATAAGAAAGGCAAATTGAAACTTGGCATTTATTGCAAAAGGACTGGATTATAACAGTAAAGGAGTGCTATAATTATATACGGCATTGGCGAGACCACATCTGGAGTAATGTGTCCAGTTTTCATCTCCTTGCTTGAGGAACAGTGTGGTGGTACTGGAGGCAGTTCAGAGGACATTCATCAGGTTGATTCCAGGAATGCTATATGAAGAGTGGTTAAATACCTCGGGCTTGTACTCACTGGAGCACAGAAGAATAAGGGACCATCTGATTAAGGTATGTAAAATACTAAAGGGGATTTATCAGGTGGATGTTGAATAGATGTTCCACTTGTGGGACAGTCTAGAACAAGAGATCATAGAGAGGACATAGGTTCAAAATTGAGATGAGGAGAAACTACTCTTCTCAAAAGTTTGTGAATCTGTAGAACTCACTGCTCCAGAGTGCAGTGGAGGCATAATCAAGAAATAAATTGATATGTTTCTGACGAAAAGTGGGATAAAGGGCTGTGGGGAGCAGTCAGGAAAGTAGAGTTGAGATCAGGATAAGATCAGCCATAATTGGCAGACCAGGCTCAAAGGGCCGAATTACCGACTCCCAGTCCTGAAACTTGATGGCGAAGAACTGTTTCTACTTGTTAGATTCAAACTTAGGTATTCCAAAGAAGATTCAACAGGTCGACAATGTGTATGAAGGGATTTTCTTATAAGGACAAGCTGGGGGCTGATTCTGTTGAAATTTAGAGGATTGAGATGAGACTTTATTGATGCAATTAAGATTCTTGTGGAGCTTTGATGTGGAGGTGCTGGTGTTGGGACTGGGGTGGACAAAGTTAAAAGTCACACAACACCAGGTAACAGTACAACAGGTTTATTTGGCAGTACTAGTTTTCAGAGCACTGCTCCTTTCATCAGCTAATTTGGGGAGCTTGACATGGTAGTTTTGGAGAATTTGTTTACTCTTGTGGGTGAGTCTAGCACCAAACAGCGCAATCTTAGAATGAGGGGTTACCCATCTAAGCTAGAGATGACGGGAGTGAAACTGTGAAATTCTTTACTGCAGAGGGATGTCAAAGCTGTTTGTTAAGTATATTCAAGGCTAAGATAGATAGATTTCTAATCAATAACGGAATCAAGATATGGAGTTAAGACAGGAAAGTGAAGTTGAAGACTATTAGATAAGCCATGATCTCAAAGAATGCCAGAGTAGACTTAACAGGTTGAATGACCTACTTCTGCTCCTCCATCTTATGGAATAGTGGAATTGATCACAGCACTGTGGTCCAGAGTGCATTTCTAGTTAAATGGAGGCACAGTTAGGGGAGTGGATACATTTTGCTGCAGCAGAGACAGAGGGTCACAAAGGCTGCATTGTCTACCTGGTATTCCGATTTAAGAGATCTCTTCTGAACCTAGACTAGGAAGGTAACGATCCAGTTGTTGTGCTCCTTTAGGTACCAACAACATAGATAGGACTAGGGAGGCAGTTCTACTGAGAGACCATGAGTTACTTGAGATTAAGTTAAAAAGCAGAAGTAGAAAGGTAAAAATCTCTGCATTACTACCTCAACTACATGCAAATTGACACAGGGTAAATAAGATTAGAGAGGTTAATGCATGGCTGAAATCTCAGCATGGGAGAAATGGGTTTTGATTCACAAACAACGAGCATTAGTGTTGGGGAAAGAGAGAACTGTTCCATTAGGATGAATTTCAATAGAATAATGTTGGTCCCAGTATCTTGGCAAATTGTACAATTAGGTTTGTAGATAGTGCTTTAAACTAATTAGGTAGTGGAACTATTTGTCTAAATATTCCAGAACTCACGAGATTCCCAAAGGGTTCTAGCCAATTGGAAATCTCCCTGTTCAAGAAGGGAGAGGGCTGGAATACTAGGCCAGTTAGCCAGTCATCTGTTGATGGGAAAATGCTAGTATGGGTAGAGTTCAATTGAAGGAAAGTTTAAAAACATCAAAACAAAACAAGAGAGCAGAGGTGAAGATGTGAATGGGAATCCAAGTATGACGGGAAGGGATAGAAAATATATGCTGCAGCAGAAATTAGTACCCAAGAAAGTAAAAATGGTAAAAAGACAAAGCATAAATCTCTTTATCTGAATGTACACAATTTTTGAGATGGGTGAGTTGATGTCACAAATAGAAGTAACAAATGAATTGCTGGCTATTTTGGAGATGTCAGAAGGTGATCAATACTGAACATTAAAGGTATTCAGTATTCTGTAAGAATAGGCATAAAGGAAAAGGAGGTATGGTAGGTTTGCATAAAGGATTGCATCAATGTATTGAAGAGTAGCAAAGTAAATGCAATAGATCATGAGGTAGAGTGAGTTTGGGTGGAATCAGAATAGCAAGGGAAATTGGTAGTGCGTGGGAGTTGTCCATAGGCCTCCAAAGCATTGCCTCTCAGCCGGACAAAGTATAAATAACTTAAAAATAATAGAGGTGTGTAAGGAGGACTGTACAATTTTCATAGGTGATTTTAATCTGCATATTCACTGGATAAGTCAAATGGGCCAGAATAACATGGAAGATGAATATCTACAGTGCATCAGGGATTGTTTCTTAGAGCAGTATGTTACATATAAAATAGTATATACAGCAGTATACTGACCCGGTAACAGGCTATTTTAGATGTTGTAATGCATAATAAGTTCGGATTCATGAAATCTCATAGTTAAGGATCATGTAGGTGTTAGCCATTACAACATGATAGAGTTTCATATTCTGTGTGAGGGAGAGGAACTTGGGTCTCAAACTAGTGTCCTCAGCTTAAATAAGGGCAATTATAAGGTATGAAGAAACAGTTGGCTAAATGGGCTGAGGAAGTAGACTAAGGGAAAGTTAGTTAATGATCACCAGCAGATGTTGAATCAGCGTAAAAATTTATCTCTGTCAAAAAGGACTATATGAGAAGAATGAACCAACCACCCGTGATCAACAAAGGCAATCAAGGTGAGTATCCAGTCAAAAACCTAAGAGATTCCAAGTGGCAAAAACTAGTGGTAGGTCAGAGGTTTGGACATTTTTAGGAACTAACAGCAGATAACTAAAAGGCTAACAAAGAGGGAGAAAATTGAATTTGAAGAAAAAAAACAGATAATGGGAGGAAAGCTCTTGTAACAATCCATCACAAGGGACAAAATATTTGACAAACTAATGGAACTAAAGGCAGACAGATGTCCAGGACCTCATGACCCGCACCGAAAGGTTTTAAGGAAGTGGATGAAGAGATGGTGGAACTATTTGTCTAAATACTCCAGAACTCACGAGATTCCCGAAGGGTTCTAGCCAATTGGAAATCTGCTGATGTATCCCCTGTTCAAGAAGGGAGAGGGACTGGAAGCAGTAAACGATAGGCTAGTTAGCCAGTCATCTGTTGATGGGAAAGTGCTAGTCAATTATGAGGGAAGAAATAGAAGGAAATTTAGAAATGCTTAACACTGTCAAACAGAGTCAATATGGTTTTATGAAAGGAAAATCATGTTTATCAAATTAGCTTGAGTTGTTTGAGAATATAAAAAACATAACTGGTAAAGGGTAACTGATAAATGTTGTATATTAGGATTTTCAGAAGGCATTTGATAATGTGTGATATAGAAGGTTGCTGCACAAGATAGGAGCTCACTGTACTGGGGGTGACATATTAACATGGCTTGAGAATTTGTTAACACACAGTAGACAAACATTTGGGATTATTGGGTCATTTTCAAGTTGTAAAGATATACATAGTCCTCCCGTACCTGCGGGGGATATGTTACAAGACCTACGTGGAAACATGAAATCGAAGATAGTAACAAACCCATTCATTTAAATGGGAAATTTACCTTCCCAGCAGCCCTCGGTCCGTGGTTCTGGAATGTTCCCTGTAATATGTTTGGGCTGCAGTAAACCATGGATAACTGAAACAGCGGAAACCGATTCCACAGATACAGCGGTCACCATGTAATTATTGGAGTGCCACAAGGATCAGACCTAAGGTCTCAATTATTTATTATCTAAAGTTATAAACTGGAGCAGGAGACAGACTGGAATGAATGCAGATTTGCTGATAATACATAAATAGGTCAAAGGATGTTGTGACATTAGGAATCTACAAGGGGATATAGATAGGTTGATTGAGTGAGTGAATGGAGTTTAGCATAGGAAGTTGGAAGGTCATGTAGTTTGGTGGGAGTAATCAAAAGTCAGACTATTATTTAAATGGAATCCCCCACTATCAACATCCTGCGGGATACCATTAACCAGAAACTCAACTAGACTTGCCACATAAACACAGTGGCTACAAGAACAGGTCAGAGATTATGAATACTGAGGCAAGTAACTCACCTCCTGACTCCCCAAAGTTTGTCCATCATCTACAAGGTACAAGTCAGGAGTGTGATGGAATATACCCACTTGCCTGGATGGATGCAGCTCCAACAGCACTCAAGAAGCTGGACACCTTCCGGGACAAAGCAGCCTTCTTAATTAGTACTATATCCACAAGTATGCACTGCCTCCATCACTAAAGCTCAGTAGCAGCAGTGCGTATTAGCTACAAGATACACGGCAGAAATTCACAAAGGTCCTTAGACAGCACCATCAAAGCCATAACCACTTCTATCTGGAAGGGCAAACACAGCAGATACATGGGAACACAGCCACCTTCAAGTTTCCATCCAAGTCGTTCACCATCCTGTCTTGAAAATATATTGCCATTCCTTCACTGTCGCTGGGTCAAAATCCTGGAATTCCCAAAATCCTGTAATTGTAGGTCAACCCACAATAGGTGGATCACGATGATCAAGAAGGCAGCTCACCATCACCTTCTCAATGACAGCTAGGGATGGGCAACAAATGCTGGCCAACTAATAACACCCCCATCCCACAAATGAATTAAGAAAAAGAGATTCCAAACATGTGCAGCATTGAGGGACTTGGTGTTCTTATGCTTGAAACGCAAAAAGACAATAGGTTGCTGAAACAAATAATGACCTTTGGCATTTATTGCTTGTCAGTTGGTGTTTAAAATAGAGAAGTCCTCTTACTGTCCAAGGCACTGGTGAGGCTGTACCTGTGGTACTGTGTACAGTTTTGGTCCCCATATTTAGGAAATGATACACCGGCATTGCAGGTGTATCATTCAAAGCTGAAGTTCACTAGACTAAATAAGAGATGAAGGGGATGACTTATAAAGATGGCTAAACACATTAAGCCCTTATTCAGTGGAGTTTAGAGGAATGAGAGCTATTTTATTGATTCTATAAAACATATAGGATTCCAAGGAGTCTTGTTGAGGTAGATGTTGAGAAGGTATTTCCATTAGAGGGGAAATTTCAAACAAGAGTGTATAGTTACAGAATAAGAGGACACGCAGATCGCATTGAACAAGGGGCAGGCTCGAGGGGCTGAATGGCGTATTCCTGTTTCTATTTCCACTCGTTTAAAACTGAGATGTGAAGGAATTTCTTCTTCCAGAGGATAGTGAATGTCTGGAATTCTCGATCACAGAAAACTGTAGAGGTTAGAATATTACAAGAATTTAAGGAGAGAGATTTTTGAAATTTCAAGGAGTTGACAGCAATGATAATGTTGTGGGGAGGGATGTTGTTGGCAGTTTGACAGGTTACTGGCTGCCAGCTAACGTAAGGTCTTTGTTTAAATCAGGGCCTAGTGCTGGTGGCTCTGCATCAGGAGACAATGTGGCTGCCCACCTCCAGAAGCTGAGTTATCGACAGTTCCAGTAACTGGTTGTTAATATGCCAGCTAATGTGAGACTACACCATGACAGGTCAGAGTAAGAGGGCCTTGGCCCCAGCTTGTAGTTCTGCCTCTGTATTCCTGCTAGATTCCAAAAATCTCAATCAATATTTCTTCTCTTCTCCACTCATTTTGTTTTCTTTTTATTCAGTCTGTTGTGGTTGTCTTATATACATTAGTTTTAATGGTTTATGTAAGAAAGATTAATCTGTCTTTTAAAAATGCAGCCTGCTTTGTATTTCTAACATTTTATTTCCTTTGTTTCACAATGGCTCTATCTTAAATCAGTTTAAAGTGATTCTTAACTCCCAAAGGTTTGTTCCTGTGCCTTTCTTTTCTCAGAAAGCTAACATTTAAGCACAGAACTGTGTCTCAGTGAGAGTTTTCCCTGGAGATTCTACTGCAAGTTAGATGAATCTTCTGACCCCGTTTCAAATTGAATTTGGTCATTACAGTCTGAGTGCAGGCTATTACCTGCATTCATGTACAATGAGCTATTGAGACTGGCTTTTCTCACTCTCCAATACTGGCAGTCTAATTTGTCTTTCAATTTCAGAAGTATCTTTTCTAGAGCCTGTGGCCCAATCCAACATATAGATCTATATGGACTTTGCCCTTCTCAAAGACCATCACAGTATGCATTTTAAAAACATATTCATTCATGGGATGTTAATATCTCTAAGACAACATTTATTACCCACCCCTAATTACCCTCAAGAAGAAGATGGTGAGTTGCTGCCTTGAACTGTTCCAAGATTATGACCCAGCAGCACTGAAGGAATGGTGATATTGTTTCAAGTCAGAATGGTTTGTGACTTGAAGGGAACTTGCAGGTGATAGTATTCCACCGCATCTGTTGTTCTTGACTTACTCGCTGGTACACATTGCTACCATTGCTTTGGTGGTGGAGTGAATATGGAAGATGGTCAGTAAGATACCAATCAAGCCGGCTGCTTTATTTTGGGTGGTGTTAAGCTTCTTGAGTGTATTTGGTGTGGATCTATTACTGTCTGACCTGTTCTTGTAGCCATAACATTTATGTGGCCTGTCTAGTTCAGCTTCTGTTTAATCCACAGGGCTCAGTGTTGGGGCCGCAGCTGTTCACGTTACATATTAATGATCTGGATGAAGGGACTGGGGGCATTCTAACGAAGTTTGCCGATGATACGAAGATAGGTGGACAGGCAGGTAGTACTGAGGAAGTGGGGAGGCTGCAGAAGGATCTAGACAGATTAGGAGAGTGGTCCAGGAAATGGCTGATGAAGTTCAATGTGAGCAAATGCGAGGTCTTGCACTTTGGAAAAAAAGAATACAAGCATGGACTACTTTCTAAACGGTGAGAAAATTCATAAAGCCAAAGTACAAAGGGATCTGGGAGTGCTAGTTGAGGATTCTCTAAAGGTAAACATGCAGGTTGAATCCGTGATTAAGAAAGCAAATGCAATGTTGTCATTTATCTCAAGAGGATTGGAATATAAAAGCAGGGATGTGCTACTGAGACTTTATAAGGCTCTGGTTAGGCCCCATTTGGAGTACTGTGTCCAGTTTTGGGCCCCACACCTCAGGAGGGACATACTGGCACTGGAGCGTGTCCAGCGGAGATTCACACGGATGATACCTGAAATGGTAGGTCCAACATATTAGGAACGGCTGAGGATCCTGGGATTGTACTCATTGGCGTTTAGAAGGTTAAGGGGAGATCTGATAGAAACTTACAAGATAATACATGGCTTGGGAATGGGTGGACGCTAAGAAATTGTTTCCGTTAGGTGGGGAGACTAGGACCCGTGGGCACAGCCTTAAAATTAGAGGGGGTCAATTCAGAACAGAAATGCGGAGACATTTCTTCAGAGTCTCCGCATTAGGAGAGTGGTGGGCCTGTGGAATTCATTGCCGCGGAGTGCAGTGGAGGCCGGGACGCTAAATGTCTTCAAGGCAGAGATTGATAAATTCTTGATGTCACAAGGAATTAAGGGCTACGGGGAGAATGTGGATAAGTGGAGTTCAAATGCCCATCAGCCATGATTAAATGGCGGAGTGGACTCGATGGGCCGAATGGCCTTACTTCCACTCCTATGTCTTATGGTCTTATGGTCTAATGCAGCCAGGATGTTGATAGGAGGAAACAGCATTGACTGTCAAGAGGACATGGTTAGATTCTCTCTTGTTTGAGATGGTCATTGTCTGGCACTTCTGTGGTACGAATGCTAATTGTCACTTGTCAGCCTGAACTGAATGTTCTATGCATCTTGCTGCATGATAAACTCAAGCTGCTTCAGTATCTGAGGAGTCGTGAATAGTGCTGAACATTGTGCAATCATCAGTGAACATCCCAGTTCTGACCTTATGATGGAGGGAAAGTCATTGATGAAGCAGTTGAAGAAGATTAGGCCTAGCACAGTCCTCAAAGGAATTCTGGCAGAGATGTCCTGGAGCAGAGATGATTGACATCCAACAACCTTCTTTTGTGTTATGTATGACTCCAACCAGCAGACAGATTTCCTACTGATTCCTGTTGACTCCAGTTTTCCTTGGGCTCCTTGATGTCATACTTGTTCAGATACTACTTTGTTACCAAGGATAGTGAGTTTCATCTTACCTCACGTCTTTTATTTACTGCCAGTCACAACTGGATGTGGCAGGATAGGAAAGCTTAGATGTGACTTGCTGCTTGTGAGATCACTTAACTCTGACCATTGCTTGCTATTTCCACTTTTTGGCCTGCAATTAGTTCAGGAGGCAGGACCTCCTTTTTTTTATCTACGTAGAAATGCTAAATCGCTACCCTTTAGACTCTGAACTTCATTCTATATTCAAACAAAACAGACTATTAAAGTACTGTTTAAAGACCCTGACATTTTTCAAACTGGAAGCCTGTGACTAGCAGTATGCCACAGCGATCAGTACTGGGTCCACTGTTATTCCTCATTTATATAAATGATTTGGATGAGAATTTAGGAGTTATGGTTTGTAACTTTGTGAATGGTGCCTGGATTGGTAGTATAGTGGACAGTGAAGAAGTTTATTTGGAAATACAGCAAGATTTTGATCAACTGGGCCAGTGGGCTGAGGATGGCAGATGGAGTTTAATTTTGCCTTTTGATAGGTCAAACCATGGCAGGACTTACACTGTCAATAGTGAGTTCCTGGGGTATTATAGAACAAAGACATTTAGGGGTACAGGTTCATAGCTCCTTGAAAGTGGAGTCATGGTTAAACAGGGTGGTGAAGAAGGCTTTGGGCATGCTAACTTTCATTGGTCTGAGCATTGAGCATAAAAGTTGAGACATCTTGTTGCAGCTGTACAAGATGTTGGTAAGACCACATTTGGATTACTGTATGAGTTCTGGTCACCCTACTGTGGAAAGAAAGAATATTATTAAATTAGAAAATGTGCAGAAAATATTTACTAGGATGCTACCTCAACTGGAAGGTTTGTGTTATTAGGAGAGGCTTGATAGACTAGAACTTTTTTTCCCTGGTGCAGAGGAGATTGAGGGTTGACCTTATTGATGTCTGTAAAATAATGAGAGGCATAGAGAAGGTAGGAAGCCAACAGCTTTTCCCCATGGTAGGGGAGTCTAAAATGAGAGGGTTTCAGGTGGGAGGGGAGACATACAAAAGATCCGGGGGCAATTTTTTCACGCAGAGGATAGTTAGTGTCTGGAATGGACTGCTAGAGGTAGTGGTGGAAGTTAGTACAATTTGGTCATTTAAGAAACATTGGGACAGGAACATAGATGGGATAGGTATGGAGGGATATGGACCAAACAGAGGCATATGGAACTAGATTAATTGTGAAAACTGGGCAGCGTGGACAAGTTGGGCAAAGTGCCTGTTCTCATGCTGTAAACTGCTATGACTCTCCATGGGCTGAGGTTTATGAAAAAGTAGCTGAGACCTGCGGCAGATCAGCCATGATCTTGTAGAATGGTAAGGCATAACTCAGAGACCAAATGGCCTATTCTCCCAGTCCCATTTCTTATGTTCAAGGGATTGAGTGTAAAATCAAGACTATACACCAGTACAGTACGGGGCAGTGCTACACTGCTGAACATACTGTTTCTTAGATAAGACATTAAACCAAGGCCCCATATACCTGCTTGGGTAAATGTAAAAGAATCTATGGCTCTATTTCAATAAGAGCAGGGTGTCCTAGCAAAAATTTATCTCTCAGTCAACATCACATAAAGAAAATTGTCAGTTTCACATTGGTGCTTATGGGAGATGTGTTTACATTGGCCACCATATTTGCTACATTTCAAGAGTGACTACACTTGAAAGTACTTCATTGGCTGTTTAGCATACACTCCTGTCTTGCAGCTTTATTAGGTTGTCATCTCATTTTTAAATATGCCAGCACTACTTCTGCCATGCTGTCCTGCACACCTCATTGAAAAAATTTAGTTTCCTGATTGGATGGCAACGTTAGAATGAGAGATATGCTGGGCCAAAAGTTAAAGATCATGGTTGAGTATAATTCTGCTGCATGTCATAGGGGCCTAATTTTGAACTGATAGATCTGTTCTGAATCAATTCCATATGGAATGCAGTGGAGCTTCATACGAGGACACATAGTGTCCTCAGTATGAAAATGGGAATTTACCTTCACAAGGACTGTGCAATTGGACACTGCTACCAATGCTGTCATGGACAGATGCATCTATCACATGTAAAATGTTAAGGGCAAGCTTTTTTCTCTTGTTGGTTTTCTCACTGCCTGCTGGAAATTCGGGATTTAGTCACATCTCTCAGTACGGGTTCTACAAAGCCAATCTTAATGATGAACATTAAAGTCCTGCAATCAGAGTATGTGCTATGCCCTTCCCATTCTTGGTGTTCAACATGTAGGAGTACTGATTGTTCAGATGAAGAAAGCAGTGGATGGTAATCGCCAGAAATATTACTTGTCCATGTTTCACCTGATGGCCTGAGAACATATGGAGACTGGAGTCAATGTTAATGACTCTCATGACTACTACTCTCGAGTGAATATCACAGTTGTCACCATTTGCTTATCTAAGTGATATCTAGTGTGCGCCTTTTCACAGTGTGTGACTCCAGTGTTTTCTCATCTGCAGTTTCCTGGAAGTTCACATATACAGTCAGCCATTCTTGCTGTTCAAAAATCACTGTGACGTTTTCTTGGAAAGCACCCCCTTTGAAAACTGGGACTTTACTATAGTTAGGCAGTTACTTAATCAACCTGTGGGACAGCTATTCCAATTATGGGACAAGTTGCCAGATGTTTAGTGAGAAGACTTTGCAGGGTAATCAGGTATAGGTTGTGGCTTTTTCATTTCGATTATTGAGACTGATGCAGAGTAGACAATCCAATTTTATTCTTGTTAAATTTTTATGTAGAGATTTAGTAGATGTGGGTGGCTTGCTAGGCCATTTCAGAGGGCAGTTAAAAATCAACATGTTGCTATGGGTTTGAAATCACATGTATGCTGAGTTGGGCAAGGATGACATATTTCCATCCCTGAGGCATATAGGAGCAGAAAAAGGCCATTTGACCTTTCAAGCCTGCTCCACCATTCAATATGATTCTGGTTATTCATTGAGCTCAATATCCTAATCCTGCACCCCCCTCACCATCGTTTCTCGCACCCCCGCCCCCAACATATCCCTTAATCCCTTTAGCCACAAGAGCTCCATCCACCTCCTTCTTGAAAACACGATGTTTTGGCCTCAACCACTTTCTGTGCTAGTGACTTCTACAAGCTCACCACTCTGTGTGAAGACATTTCTCATCTTGTAAAAGGTTTATCCCATTTCCTTATATAATGGTTCTAGACTCCCCCTCTAATTGGAAACACCCTTCCTGCTTTTAACCTGTGTAATCCTGTTAGAATTTCATAGATTTGTATGAGATCCCCCTCATTCTTGTAAACTCCAGTGAATATAATCCTAACTGATTCAATCTCTCCTCGTACATCTGCCCAGCCACCTCTATAGCAAGAACGTCTTCCCTCAAATAAGGAGATCAAAATGGCATACACGACTTCAAGTGTGGCCTCACTAGTATCCTGTATAATTGCAACAAGACATCCTTGTTCCTGTGCTCATCTTGAAGGCCAAGATACAGTTTGCATTTTTTATGGCCTGCTGCACCTGTGTGCTTTTGGAACTGGTGCACGAGGACACTCAGGTTTCATTGAACATTTCCCTCTCTTAATCTGCAGCCATTCAAATAATAATCTGCTTTCCTATTTTTGCTACCAAAGTGAATAACCTCGCATTTATCCACATTAAACTGGATTTGTCATGTATTTCCCCATTCTCTCAGCCTGTCCAAATCACATTGCAACATCTCTGCATCTTCATTACAGCTCTCCCTTCCACCCAACTTGGTGTCATCTCTAAATTCTGACATATTACATTCAGTTCCCTCATCTAAATCATTAACATATATTGCCAAAGCTGCGGTCCTCGTACCACTCCTTATCGTATCCCATTAGATGTTGCTTGCCTTTCAGAAAAAAATCCCATTTTCCTATTCTTTGTTTCCTGCCTACTAACCAATTTTCTCTCCCTCTCAATACACGAACTGATCCCATGCACTTTAATTTTACACACTAATCTCTTATGTGGGAGTCTGTTGAAAGTAAATGAAAGTTCAAACAAGCCACATCCACTAGCTCTTCCTGATAAACTGTTCAAGTTATGCCCTCAAATAATTCCAGTAGATTTCTCAAGCATGATTTCCCTTTTGTAAATCCATGCTGACTGTTTACCACAGTTGTTAATGTGCTCTGCAATAACATCCTTGATTAAAGGACTCTGGTGACTTTCCCATTACTGATGTCAGACTTACTAATCTGAAGTTTCCTGTTTTTTCTCTACCTCTCTTTTCAAATAGTGGGGTAACCTGAGCTACCCTCCAATCTGTAGGAATTGTTTCAGTGTCTAAAGGATCTTGGAAAACGACCATCAGGTCATCCACTATTTCTAGGGCCACTTTCTTAAGTACTCCACAATGTAGATAATTAAGCCCTAGTAATTTACCAGCCTTCAATGCCATCAATTTATCCAAAACCATTTCTCTACTAATACTGATTTGCCATGGTTTGGCCACTGTGGTCTTTGCACTCTTGTGCCAGACAGGAATAAATAATTTTTGTAGTTCACACCTTTACTCTTTGAATATTTGTCTTTGCTTATCCACTGTCATTCCTTTCAGAAACATTTCCCAATCACTCATAGCCAACTCATGCCTCATATCATCATGGTTTCCCTTATTAAGATCTTCTGACCCTAGTCTCATTATCAACTACCTCACTCTCCACCTTGATAAAGAATCCTATCATATCATGATTGCTTATCCCCAAGTGGTCTCTCACAACTACTTATGCCTTTCTCATTACTTAGTACCCAGACTAAGATGGCCTATTCTGGAGATGGTTCCTCAACATATTGATCCAGGAAGCCATCCTGTATACACTCTTAGAATTCCTCCTTGATGGTATTGTGACTAATTTAGTTTGCCCAATCAATATACAGACTAAAGTCACCCCTACAATGGCATGGTGGCTCCGTGGTTAGGTCAGTGCTGTTTTATAGTGCCAGAGACTAGGGTTCGATTCTACCCTCAGGAGACTGTGTGGAGTTTGCACATTCTCTCCTTGTCTGTGTGGGTTTTCTCTGGCTGTTCTTGTTTCTTCCCACAGTCCAAAGATGTGCACGTTATATGGATTAGCCATGGGAAATGCAAGGTTACAGGGATGGGGATAGAATGCTCTTCGGAGGGTCACTGTGGACTTGATGAGCCAAATGACCTGCTTCCACACTGTAGGAATTCTGTCATTCTAAATTACAAATGTTCCTCTATGCATGCTTCTCTAATTTCCTGTTGAATGCCATTCTCAGCATCTTGGTATTTCTCAGTTCTACCCACATAAATTCTACAATATCAGAGGTAATATCTTTCCTCAATATTATGTTTATACCTCTTTAACCAGTATGACAACCCCACTGCCTTTTCCTTTTTGTTCATCCTTCCTAAATACAGAATACCTCTGGATGTTCCACCCCTCCCTCCCCCGTCACTCCACAAGCCTAACTATGTCGTACCTGTTTCCACCTATTTGTGCAATTTATTCATCCACTTTATTTTGATGCTCTGTGCATTCAGGCACAAAGCCTTAAAGCTTGTCTTTTTAATGTTCCTTACCAATTAATATTCAGATACCAATTTCTTTTTTTTTACTATGAACTTGTTTGAGTCCAGCCGTTGATTCCACTCCCTATCACTTCTCTTATTTCTATTTCTGTTTTTTGCTCTTGTCTTTGATTTCCCTTCTTCTGACTCCTTGTATAGATTCTCATCTTCCTGCTAATTTAGTTTGAACCCTCCCCAATCACCCTAGCAAATACTCTGTCTAAGGAATCAGTCCTGGTCTGCCCAGGTGTAACGTGTCCAGTTTGTACTGGCCCCACCATCCCAGAACTGGTCTCAATGCCTCAGGGATCTAAAACCCTCCTCTTCACTCCATCTCTTTAACCAGTGTTCATCTGATATATTCTGCTGTTTTTACTTTGATTAATACTGGTGTAATCCTGAGGTCTAGAAGTGTACCAGATTAGCTCAATGGCTTCTGGTCAAGCAATAGCTTTACTTTTAAAACTTCTCATACCTATTTTCAAATCCCTCATTGGTCTCCTCCGTTCCCAAATTGGAATACTTTTCCAACTCTACTCCTTTTTTGATTAGATCTTTGGGCATCCCCACCATGTGTTCTTCATTTGATTTTCACAAAGGCACTGGATGATTATTTAAGTAGTAACAATTTGCTGGGCTAAGGAGTTAAGGGAGGAGATTAGCACCAGGTTAAAATGCTCAGAGACCGGGGATCTAAGATGGCGGCGATCTGAGAAGATCACACTGCAGAGCTTCGCATCGCAGCAGGAGCAGGACGGTCCTTTAACCCACCCAACCCAGGTCATCAGGATTTCTTGGGGTGTTGGAAAGATTGTGGAGCCCCAAGAACCATTTAAAAATTGACTTACCTGTATTTTCAGCTGTCCAGAAATGCCTAAAAAGAGAGGAGGAGCAACTGAGGCCGGGTCTGCAGCTCAGCCTGCAGCAGCCTCGGAGCCAATTACTCTCCAGGACCTGGTGAACCAGCTCTCGAAATCCCACGAGATTTTGGGGAAACAGATTGACGAGAAGCTGGCTCCAGTCTCTCTCATGCTGCAGAAGCATGAGCAGCAGCTGGGAGACCTAGAGAAGAGGACGGATGAGGTGGAGTACAGGGTCATAGTGGTGGAAGCTGATGCCAGTTCATTCAAGGAAGAGATCCAAGCCCTGAAGACGCAGGTTCGTAATTTGCGTGACCAAGTGGATGATCTTGAAAACAGGGGCAGGAGAAAAAACATTCGGATCATCGGTCTGCCTGAGAGTAAGGAAAGTGAGCAGCCTGCGGAATTTGTTGAAGAATTTGGCTTCCGAAATTCCTTGACTTGGAGACTGGCATGAGAGGATTGAAGATAGAGAGGGCTCACCGAGTCGCAGCACGGTGGTCGGGTCTGGGTCAACGCCCTCGTCCTTTCCTGGTGCGGTTCCATCGTTACCAGGATAAGGAGAGAGTCATGGAGGTTTCCAGACTCCAGGGGAAGGATCCAAAGGCCCTAATTTACGAGGGGTCTAAGATTATGTTTTTTCAGGAATTTTCAGTGGCGGTGATCCAGAAACGAAAATTGTCTGATCGTGTCAAGAGAAGATTGAAGGAACTTGGGATTCAGTACTCCCTGAGATATCCGGCAGTGCTTCGGATCACCTTAGATGGATCCATGCATCTCTTTGACACATTGGAGAAGGCAAGAGACTTTGTGGACAAACTAACCTAATTTAAACAATTGTAGTATGTATAAATATTGTTGCTTGGGTATGCGTTTATCATTCTGTTAAAGAAATGGAGGAAATCCGGTTGGAGCTTTGTTTTTCCCCTTTTTTTTCCTCTATTGATAATAATTTGGTTCAAACTATGTCTGGCGGTGGTTAAGGTGTACATTTTAAATTTCTAAGTTAGGACATACCAAAGGATGGGTGGGGTATTTATTCCCCTTTTTTAATGAAAGAATTTTTTTTATTCATATTGATATTCTATGGGGTGTTTATTCTTTTTAGCTTGTGCTTGCGATGCGGCTCTAGCTGGGAGAAGTGAAGGTGGTTGAGATAGTTAGATGTCTATTTATGGGCAGTTCGGGATGGGTAGTTGCCCCCTCCGGGCAGGGGGTGAGTTCCCCTACTCAGCGCTATTGGCGCTTTATATGTTGGTTTGTTTTCTGTTTTTTGTTGTTTTTTATTTTTAATAATTTCATAAGTTTGTTAAATGTAGTGGTTTTAGTTTATGTAGTTTTTATATTTGGTGGACCATGCGACACTAAGGCTCAGCAATTTGTGGTTCGGGTTCCTCCTCTCTGGAATTTAAATGTAATTGCAGAAGATTATGGCTAATGATTTGATTAAATGGTGTGCCTGGAATATCAAGGGAAGTCACTCACCAATTAAGAGGAAGAAGGTACTCTTGAGTCTTAGAAAGGAGAAGGTGGATATTGCTTTGTTACAGGAGACACATTTGGATGACAAGGAGCATCTGAAATTACAGCAGAATGGCTTTGACCAAGTTTATTTTTCATCATTTAATACCAGAACAACCAGGAGTGGCTATATTGGTAAGGAAAAATCTCTCATTTAAATTGTTGGATTGTGTTAAAGACACATACAGGAGGTTTGTAATTCTTAAAGCCTTGATAAATGGGGAAGAAAATGGCATTTTAAATGTTTATTGTCCCCCAGCTCATCCTCTTAAATTCTTGGTAGATGCTTTTTCTAAACTGATAAGTCTCAAGTCTCGGCACATCATTATAGGGGGAGATTTTAACTGCCTCATGGACCCCACAGTAGACAGGTTGCCTAAAGGTCCCTCGATACCCTCTGCACAAACTAAACAGTTATTGGGTCTGTGTGGGGAATTAGGATTGGTGGACGTCTGGAGGTGTCTCCACCCTACAGGTAGGGATTTCATGTTTTTCTCCAATCCGCATAGATGTCACACGAGGATTGATTTTTTTTCTGACCCCTGTGGTAACCCTGGATCTGGTGGCATCCTGTACGATTGGTAATATTGCCATCTCTGATCATGCTCCAGGGTACCTCATGGTTAAAATTAAGGATGTTACAGTGGATTCAAGGTACTGGCAAATGGACCCCTTTATTCTCATGTACAGCAAGTTTGTGGAGTATTTCTTTAGGGAATTTCGGGCATTCCTAGACATCAACATAGGCTCGGTTGATAGCTCATCTGTTCTCTGGAAAACTGCCAAAGCTTATGCCAGAGGGTTAGTTATTTCATATTCCACCAGTAGGAAGCGGCAGAAGGGTGAGCAGCAATGTCTCCTTGAAGCACGGTTGAAGCACGGCAGCCGAGAAGGCCTATTTTGACAGACCCTCATTAGTCAAACTACAAAGGATTACGGCACTGCGGTCTACACTAAATTCCGTGTTCACGCAGACGGCAAAGAAGGAGCTGGCTTTTGCAAAGCAAAGATTATACGAGCATGGTGACAAGCCAGGCAAATATTTAGCATACCTTGCCAGAAAGAGAAGTGCCCCACAAACCATTACAGCGATTAGGGAAGGGTCTGGGAACCTAACATGTGATTCTAAAAAGATTAATGTGGCGTTCCAGAGATTCTACTCTAAGTTATATCAGTCTGAGAATTGTGAGGAGGGGCAGGTCAAAATGGAATCCTTTTTTAGAGATCTGAAGCTCCCGGGTGTAACTCTCGAACAACAGTCCCTTCTCAATGCCCCATTATCAGAGCAAGAAGTGCAGGAAGCTGTGAGGCAGCTTCAGAGCGGAAAGGCGCCCGGTCCTGATGGACCTCCCAGTGAATTCTATAAGGAATTTATAAGTATACTGTCAGGCCCGATGCTGAATATGTTTAATGATTCATACAGTCATGTTTGTCTCCCACTATCTCTGAGAGAGGCCAATATTTCACTTATCCTTAAAAAAGGGAAGGATCCAGAAGACAGTGCTTCATACAGGCCCATCTCGCTCTTAAATGGGCTCTTGCGTTAAGGCTGGAGACTGTGTTACCCTCTATTATTAAAGAGGATCAGACGGGCGTCTTAAAGGGTCGCAGATCCTCCAATAACGTTAGGAGGCTGCTTAACTCAGGCATGCCAACAGCAGTCAATACAGGGATTGGTGATTTCTTTAGATGCAGAGAAGGCATTTGACTGAGTTGAGTGGCCGTACCTTTTATATACTTTAGACCGGTTTGGTCTGGACGAAGTTTTCATAAGATGGATAAAGGTTCTCTACAGTGTACCTCTCGCTGCGGTCATTACCAACGGGGTACGATCAAGCAATTTTAATATTTCTAGGGGCAGCTGGCAGGGCTGTCCCCTTTCATCATTACTTTTTACGTTGGTGATTGAACCGTTGGCAGAGGCCATTCGTGGGGATCTCAAAATATCAGCTCCAGAAGTGGGGTCAAAATTACATAAGATCTCGCTGTATGCAGATGATGTTCTAATTTTCTTGACAAATCCAGCAGTCTCAGTGCCTTGCCTGATACAATGCATTCACGCGTTTGGCGCTTTTTCAGGGTATAAGATTAATTTTGCTAAATCAGAGGCTATGCCTCTGGGTGGTCTTACGAAAGAGTTGGCTCTTGAGAGTGACTATAGATTCCCATTTAGGTGGTCACAGGGAGGCTTTGTGTATTTGGGCACATTCATTACTCCAATTCTGGTTTGGCTGTTCAAAGCCAATTTTATTCAATTATTTGAAAAAATTAAACAAGATCTCCAAAGATGGGAGGCACTTCCAGTCTCATGGTTGGGTCGGATAGCGTTTATTAAGATGAATATTCTCCTTCGTTTGCTAAACCCTATACAGATGCTCCCTCTGATTTTCAATAAACAAATACTCAGGAGACTGAACAGTTGGTTCAGCTCCTTTATCTGGCACCGTAAACGGCCCCTCATTAAATTAGCCAAACTGCAGTTGCCTCACAGATTGGGGGGAGTAGACCTTCCGGACATTAAAAATTAGCAATTAAGCTTGCTTTTGACCTATGTAAGTGATTGGGTTTGTGGGGACCCTCTTTCAATATGGCTAGGTATCGAAGTCTCCCAGGCAGGGTGCCCCATTACCAGTTTGTGTTTTTGGACAAAGTGAGGACAGTTAGGGAATATTGCCATAACCCAATAGTCATCAATACTGTTAAAGCATGGAGGGCACTTCGGCAGAGGGAAGGTAATATTGGCAAAGCATCGTTGTTTACACCTTTACTGGGTATGCTGAGTTTTCAACCAGGTATGATAGATTCAGGATTTAAACGTTGGGCATCTAGGGGTATATCTTGCACGGGTGATTTATTTGAGGGAGATGTAATGATGTCCTTCGATCAGTTAGTACGGAAGTACGAGTTACCTAATAGAGACCTCTTTTGTTTTTTCAAGTTAGGGATTTTATTAAAAAAAAGACCACACTTTTGACCGACATAAAAAGAGGGGTACTAAGGGCTAAGAGTACACTCTCTGTCAGTACTCTATATCACCAATTGGGGGGTGCCACCTCAGATGAGTCTGATCGACTCTGCAAGATGTGAAAAAGAGAGCTGGGTGTTGAAGTTTCTTCAGAAGCATGGGAGGATATTTGGGAGAATGCAAGGAAGATATCAATTTGCAATAGGACCCATGCTTTACAGTTGAAGATTCTCCACAGGGTCCACTTAGCCCCAGACCGTTTGTCAAAATTTAAGCCAGGGGTATCTTCAGCATTTCCCAAGTGCAAGGTCTGTACGGGTACTCTTACCCATTGTCTTTGGTCTTGTGACAGGCTTCAAACATATTGGAGAGCTGTAGTGGGTGCAATGGAGAGGATTTTAGGTGTAGGTGTGAAGAAGGACCCTATTTTGCTCCTTTTGGGCCTACCCTTGCAATTCCTGCACACTCGCATAAGGAAAAACTTTTCAATATTCTTGCATTCTGTGCAAGGAAGAATATCTTGTTAGGTTGGATATCAGAAACCTTCCCAGGCCTGTCAGGTTGGCGGAAGATTGTTATGGAGCATATTCCCCTGGATTTTCTCACAAATATGGTACACCACAAAACTGAGAATTTTTACAAGACATGGCAACCCAACCTGGACACAGATTTATCTGCCACACTAACAAGGGCTTTTATATAGCCGTAACAATTGTGTTTCATGAGTCCAATATCCAGGGAGGAGGAACTGTGAATGTATGAGTGTTTTGTTTGGCTGGGCTGAGTTATTACTATTTATTTGTTTGTTGTTAGGTATTTATTTAGTTAGTTAAATAGCTGGTTTAGATTTTTTTTCAAATTTTATACTTCTCTATATATGTTTATACATTCGTATAGGAGGGTGGGTTGGGGAATTGTTTTTTATTATTTGCGTTTAGTTTTGTACTATTTTTGTACTGTTTTGAATTGCATAGTTTTGTATTTGTTGTAATATTTAAAAATCTATTTTTTCTTAATAAAAATATATTATAAAAAAATGCTCAGAGACCAAGTACAGACATGATGGATCAAATGGTTCCCTTCTGTGGTTCAATGATTCTACACAAATGTAAATTATTTGCTGTCATTTTAAGAATCAGTTTACATTTCAGAAATGACGTGATATTATTCTAAGGATTAGCCACAGAGCTAGCAACTACTGGCTATCCAGTATGAACTGAATGTGTAATTCTGGACTGAAAGTATCATAGAAACTATAGGCTTACGCCAGTGTTAGGTGTGTAACTGGAATTATCCACTCTAGTTTTATTTTCTTGCCCTTTTCACATATCCTCTTCTCGGACATGGCTTCCAGCTGGTGAATAGTCAACACCATTTACTTGAATTAATTCTCCAACATTTTTTCTAATGCAGTATTTGTAAGTGTTTGTATTTGTAAAACATCCCTTGCCTAATTAAGATAGTTCTTTGGAAAGCTGAACAATTGCATTGCTTATGGGCTGACTCCCCATTACAATGATCAACCATAAATTGCACACACTACAAAAGTAATCGGTACCTGTAATGTTAATTTTTAATTTTCAAAAAATTTCTAAAGATTTGCATGACCTCTAAAAACTGCATGAATCCATGTAAGATTCTGTAAATCCATTTTTTAGATTAGAATCAGTCTGACCATTGTGGCACAGAGTTTCTCACAGGGTAGCTCACACCTTAAATGCACTATCTGGGCTGACATGACACCAATTGTTAAAGTTCACTTAAGAATGTAACTTTTAAATGTTCTGTGATTTACATATGAAAGAACTGAAACCAACATGCTCATTCTAAAAGATGAGAGGCTTAACAAACAATCCAGCTCTTTTTCAATATATAATTTCAGTTACATCACGCTAAACTTTTGCTATAAATTCTGTGTCTTACAATCTTATACTCCACAACCACCTGATGAAGGAGCAGTGCTCTGAAAGCTAGTGCTTCCAAATAAACCTGTTGGACTATAAGCTGGTGTTGTGTGATTTTTAACTTTGTCCACCCCAGTCCAACACCGGCATCTCCAAATCATCTCTAAAAAATGTACTGATTATTTACAGATGTCTTGACTGGCAGGATTTTAGAATAAATTTCAATAAATTCACATAATTTTAAGACTAGGACAGCAATGGCAGAAAGTTCATACTCCATGGACAAGGCTGTAATTATATCTAAGAACAGAACTGTCAATTGATTTCACCATGCAATGTAATCTAGGCAGATAGTCAGTCATGGTAGTAACTGTACTGAAATAAACAAAAGGAAATCTCAGGGAAATTCTGGAACAAGCAAAATGACAAGCACCAAAAAAAAATCTGATAAGATCGCTGTTGAAGTCTTTTAAAATATGCAAACTTTGTTTCCTTTAAGTGGCCTTGTTAAAATATAGAAATATTCTCCAAGGTAAGTAGAGATAGGCAATAAATGCAGGCCTTGCCAGTGATATGCATATCCTACAAATTAAGTTTTAAATTACAAGTAATATAGAAGTTATTTTTGTACATTTTGATCTCTAATATTCTCTGTTCTTCACTGGAAGCCACTAAATCCTGCTTGAAGTGATGCACAAAAACTCTAAGGTACTTTGTCATAAAAGACATTCTCCATGGCATGACTTACACAAGGAATGTTTACAGGCTATTGGCAGTAGAGGAAATTATAGCTAATCCCAACCTTTGCAGCATCGAGGAACTAATAATATGCACCTTCCAGAAGGCGTCACTGGACAGGGAACCACAATCTCTTTTGCCAGCCAAAGATCAGAATTGCAATGTTGCTGTTTAAGTGGTAGATTTTATTTGAATGGTCACAGAAGCCACCCAAATAGTACAGTGTGCAACGAATGGTCATCCAAATTTGGCTTTTCCATTGGGCAGAATCTTACAGATTTTTGGCTGTCCAAGTGAACACTATGTTGTGTGGAATGATTCCTGCCATGAAAACGAGCAAGCTTTCTCACCATAACTTACCAAACATCGCACATTAATTGTTGTTTGAGCCTTTGCAGCAAGAATCATGTCTAATCTTTGCCCCCATCTTAGTACACATTGTTCCCAGAACATCTCATCAGTCATTGAATATCCTAAAATTCACTGCGCCCATGCCATCTTTAAAAAGCCATTATGTTATCAGATGAGCACTGTCGGTCAGAGTCACCCTGTACAGTTCCTGACATTTGCCCAGACAGGAGAGAATATGGAAAATTGGGTCCTGGAGGTCCTACTAGATGGGATGGTGCATAGGTGGCATGTCCTCTTCCCCAAGATGAGCGATGGAGGCCATGACAAAGATTGACACCCGGGTTAAAACATTCTCAGCTATTTGGATACCTGACACTCATTTAATTATTGCTACTGTATCTACCTTCCACCAAGGGTTATGCTCTACCAACTCTCATCATTGCCGACAACATTCTGCCAACTTGCCCTTATCTATCATCAACCCTGCAATACTCTATGCTGCCTACTCATTTATTCAGGAAACCTCCCACCTGCTGTGTTACCACTTTTGGTTTTATGTAATATCTGTGCCTCTGTCTCTCATTTCATAAGGAAAACAGCCCACAATAGGGCAGAAATAACACCAGTGGGTGGTGTGCTATCCATCATTCATCTCCTTAGCTCTTATAAGAAAAGGATCCTGATTTGGACTACACCGCACAGACCCTGGATTGCGAGGTTGTCCTTGATTTACTATGCTGGGATCCCGTAAGCAAGGGCTATCCCTCTTGAAGACCGAGGTCTGTTGACAATCATGACATGTTTCCTCCCATTTCATCTATGTTAAATGGCATGGAAAGACAGTAATAATACTGACCTGGATTGCCTGGCTGAAGGGTCAAAATGCAAAAAGGCAAGGAGATGTAACATAAGGATGTTGTGACCATCCAGGTCGGATCAGAGTGAGTGAGCACTATGACAGCAAGCGCAGAGCCTATAGATACAGCTGATACAGTCCAGGAGCTGGATGTGTTCCCTTGAGCACACAGTGTCCTTGCAGTGGCATTAAAATGAATTGCAGGTGCAGTTCAAGGTGCAGCACTGAAGTTCAGAAACATCCTGAAAGTTATTTGGAAATTATCCTTGCAGATTCTTGGAGGCTGGCATATGTTGGATGCCAAATTCCATTGTTTTAGATTCAGTGCCTTTGGACTGGGTCTTGAGATGTTGCCCTTGGTGTCCAACATGGCGGTCATTTGGAGCAAGCGGCAGTTGAACCTGCCAAGAACTCACTCTAGTTTTCATGCTTACTTTTTGCTGATGGACAGTTTGTGAGGTGAGTTTAGTAAAATCACCACCAGTGGCAAGCTAGAGAGTTAACAAAACATTTAACAAGTGATAATGATTGTTGGTTGAGAACTTATTCCTGCCTAGTTAAAATCTCACTTGAGGAAAGTGCATAAAATGAGATGGAAGGCCTGGTTCAAATCCCACCTGCATTTGAGGTATTAATAAGACATTGAATAAGTTGATTAAAAATATCTACAAGATTATTCGACATTAAGTTGGGCTTGCGGAACTTCTCTCTCCCAATTCAGCCACACATCTCTCCGTAATCCATGTTACTCAAAGCCTGGTTGGATTATCCCTACTGAGTCCAAAAATTGGGATTGACCCAGTATGAAAAACAGCTCACAACAGAATTTTGAGGTTGGACTCCAAGATCTCTCAAAACCACGACTGAATGATATTTGAATGTAGTAATGACTGAAGGTAAGTGTGGTTTCTACAACATTAACGGGGAGACAGGTTGCAACATACTGAACTGACTTGTTGGTGATGTGAAGGTTGTGGTCAGAATTATGCACTTTTGTCCAATATTTAACTTGATATGAGTTTCCTTAATTTTGTTATTTTACATAAGTACTTAAAAGTCATCTTCACTCACAGGAGAATAATCCAATTCACTTTTGAATTTAATATATGGTTATTTAATTCTATTTGGTCTTGATCTGAAGTTAATCGTCTTTTTTTCTTGAAAGGCTGTCTGGGGTCTTTGAAGAGAGTCAGAGGTCAAATGGCTTCCATTTATAGTGATCAAAAGAGCTAGTAGATTAGAAGAATGACATATCATAAATCGGCAAAACAGTTTCTAATAAAAGCAGTTTGCCTAACTGAATTACTGCATGGTAAATATTGTTCGCAACTGTAAACTAAGGCAAGGTCTATCGTAGTGTTATTCTATTATTTATGAATGCAAGGACCATCCCTTGGAGATATGAGTTAGAAGCAGTAGTTATCAATCTTAATAGGAGTTATTTTGTTTTGACTTGAGCACACTATTGATTTTACATACTCTGGAAAGTGGCTAATTAATATTGAGATTGTTATGGATCAAGGGTATGGTGCTGGAAAAGCACAGCAGGTCAGGCAGCATCTGAGGAGCAGGAGAATCGACATTTCGGGAGTAAGCCCTTCATCAGGAATAGGACTTGTGGGCCAGGGGCTGAGAGATAAATGGGAGGGAAGTGGTGCTGGAGGGAAGGTAGCTGGGAATGTGATAGGTAGATGAAAGTGCGGATGGAAGTGATAGGTCGGATGGGTGGGAAGAAAGGAAGATGTACAGGTTGGATTGGTCAAGGGGGTGGTGCCGAGTTGGAGGCTTGGGACTGGGATAAGGTTGGGGGAAGGTAAATGAGGAAACTGGGGAAATCCACGTTGATCCCATGTGGTTGCAGGCTCCCAAGGCGGAAGATGAATCATTCTTCCCCCAGACTTCAGGTAGTATGGGTTTGGTGATGGAGGAGGCCCAGGACTTGCATGCCCTTGGTGAAGGAGGGGGAGTTAAAGTGTTCAGCCAAGGGGCAGTGGGGTTGGTTGGTGCAGGTGTCCCAGACATGTTCTCTGAAATGATCTGCAAGTTGGTCTCCTGTTTTCACGATGTAGAGGAGACCACGTCAGGTGCAACCAATATAGTCATGGTAGCTGAGGAAAAGGTGGGGAATGGTGCTGATGTAGCTGCGGAAGATGGATTGTTCCATGTATCCGATAAAGAAGCACGCATAGCTGGGGCGCATATGGATGCCCATGGCTACCTCTTTGGTTTGGAGGATTGGAAGGAGAAGTTGTGGAAGGTGAGGACCAGATCAACCAGGTGAATGAGAGTGTCAGTGGAAGGGTACTGGTTGTGTTGGGAAAAGAGGAAGAAACAGAGGGCTTGGAGGCAAGGACTGGATACCTATGGTGAAGATAAGATGTTAGGGGTCAGGGAAATGAAAGTCTTGGAGGAGGTAAAGGGCGTGGGTGGTATCCTGAACATAGATGGGGAGTTCCAGGACTAAGGGGGACAGGATGGTGTCAAGGTATGCAGAGATGAGTTTGGTGGGACAGGAGCAGGCTGAGGTCTGCATCACACATGACATCACTTCCGCCCCTCACATCATCGCTGATGTCACATGCTCAGTGACTTCCGCCACCCCTACTGTCGTATCTGCCACCACTTCCGCCCCCACCAACGCCACTCACCTGCATTCTGCTGACACGCCCCCCACAGATCCCACTGTCACCATTCCCAGCCCCCAGAACCCTGAGGGGAACACTACCCCTGCTCATGACTCCACCCCCATTCCCCCCACCATCACACCCACTCCAGTTACTGGCTCCGCCCCCACTCCCAGCTCCACACCCACACCAGATCCCAGCTCCCAGCCCTGCCGAGTTTTCACCATCCCTCCAGACCTTCTCCTCACTGAGGACGAACGATCAGTCCTCAGCAAAGAACTCACCTTCATCCCCGTCCGTCCACGCATCAATGAATTTAATACACGCCGTGACGTCGAACACTTCTTCCACCACCTCCGCCTCCGAGCTTACTTTCATAATCAGGGCTCCCACCCACCTTCCGAGGACCCCTTCGCCCACCTCCAACACACTGCATCCACCTGGACACCCCACGCTGGCCTATTACCTGCCCTCCAACTGCCGTCGGGACATTAACCGCCTCAACCTGCCTACCCCCCTCCCCCACTCCAACCTCTCACCCTCACAACACGCAGCCCTCCAATCCCTCTGCTCCAATCCCAACCTCACCCTCAAGCCAGCAGATAAAGGGGGCGCAGTGGTAGTCTGGTGCACTGACCTCTACACTGCTGAAGCCAAACGCCAACTCGAGGACACCTCTTCCTACCGCCCCCTTAACCATGACCCCACCCCATCACCAAACCATCATCTCCCAGACCATACAGAATCTCATCACGTCAGGAGATCTCCCACTCACAGCTTCCAACCTCATAGTCCAGGAACCCCGCACTGCCCGGTTCTACCTCCTTCCCAAGATCCACAAGCCTGACCACCCTGGCCGACCCATTGTTTCAGCATGCTCCAGCCCCACTGAACTCATCTCTACCTACCTCGACACTGTCCTATCCCCCCTAGTCCAGGAACTCCCCACATATTTTCGAGACACCACCCACGCCCTCCACCTCCTCTAAGACTTCCGTTTCCCCGGCCCCCAACGCCTCATCTTCACCATGGATATCCAATCCCTCTACACCTCTATCCGCCATGACCAGGGCCTCCAAGCCATCCGTTTTTTCCTCTTCCAACGTCCCCAACAGTACCCTTCCACCGACACTCTCATTCGTTTGGCTGAACTGGTCCTCACCCTTAACAACTTCTCCTTCGAATCCTCCCACTTCCTCCAGACCAAAGGGTAGCCATGGGCACATGTATGGGCCCCAGCTATGCCTGTCTCTTTGTTGGCTACGTAGAACAGTTGATCTTCCATAATTACACCGGCACCATTCCCCACCTCTTCCTCCGCTACATTGATGACTGCATTGGCGCCACCTCGTGCACCCGCGAGGAGGTTGAGCAATTTATCAACTTCACCAACACATTCCACCCTGACCTTAAATTTACCTGGACCATCTCTGACACCTCCCTCCCCTTCCTGAACCTCTCCATCTCCAATAATGACGACAGAGTTGACACTGACATTTTTTACAAACCCACCGACTCCCACAGCTACCTGGATTACACCTCTTCCCACCCTACCTCTTGCAAAAATGCCATCCCGTATTCCCAATTCCTCCGCCTCCGCCGTATCTGCTCCCAGGAGGACCAGTTCCACCACAGATCACACCAGATTGCCTCTTTCTTTAGAGACCGCAATTTCCCTTCCCACGTGGTTAAAGATGCCCTCCAATTCATCTCGACCACATCCCGCACCTCCTCCCTCAGACCCCAACCCTCCAACCGTAACAAGGACAGAATGCTCCTGTTGCTCACCTTCCACCCTACCAACCTTCCCATAAACCAAATCATCCGCTGATATTTCTGCTACCTCCAAAAAGACCCCACCACCGGGGATATATTTCCCTCCCACCCCTTTCTGCCTTCTGCAAAGACCGTTCCCTCCATGACTACCTGGTCAGGTCCACGTCCCCCTACAACCCACCCTCCCATCCTGGCACCTTCCACTGCCACCGCAGGAACTGTAAAACCTGCACCCACACCTCCTCCCTCACCTCCATCCAAGGCCCTAAAGGAGCCTTCCACATCCATCAAAGTTTTACCTGCACATCCACCAATATCATTTATTGTATCCGTTGCTCCCGATGCTGTCTCCTCTACATTGGGGAGACTGGACGCCTCCTAGCAGAGCGCTTTAGGGAACATCTCCGGGACACCCACACCAATCAACCACACCGCCCTGTGGCCCAACAATTCAACTCCCTCTCCCACTCTGTCGAGGACATGGAGGTTCTGGGCCTCCTTCACCGCCGCTCCCTCACCACCAGACACCTGGAGGAAGAACGCCTCATCTTCCGCCTCGGAACACTTCAACCCCAGGGCATCAATGTGGACTTCAACAGTTTCTTCGTTTCCCCTTCCCCCACATCACCCTAGTTCCAAACTTCCAGCTCAGCACTGTCCCCATGACGTGTCCTACCTGCCTATCTTCTTTTCCATCTATCCACTCCACCCTTCCCCCGCCCCCAACCTATCACCTTCATCCCCTCTCCCACTCACCTATTGTACTCTATGCTACTTTCTCCCCACCCCCACCCTCCTGTTGCTTATCTCTCCACGCTCTCTGCCTTTATTCCTGATGAAGGGCTTTTGCCCGAAACGTCGATTTTACTGCTCCTCGGATGCTGCCTGAACTGCTGTGCTCTTCCAGCACCACTAATCCAGGAGCAGGCTGAGACAGTGGGTCAGGTTTGTGAATCTTGGGGAGGAGGTAGAATCGGGCTGTGCAGGGTTCTCAGACTATAATGGAGGAGGCTATGGGTGGGAGATCCCTGGAGGTGATGAGGTTGTGGATGGTCTCGGAGACAGTGTTGGGAAGTGATATCGTGGTCAAAGGGGCAGTAGGAGGTGGTGTCTGCGAGTTGGAGCCCGGCTTCAGCTGTGTAGAGGTTTAAGAGAACATCTCTGGGACACCTGTACCAACCAACCCCACTGCCTCGTGGCTGAACACTTTAACTCCCCCTCCCACTCCACCAAGGACATGCAAGTTCTGGGCCTCCTCCATTGCCAAACCATTACCACCCAACGTCTGGAGGAAGAACGCCTCATCTTCCGCCTTGGAACCCTGCAATGACATGGGATCAATGTGGATTTCACCAGTTTCCTCATTTCTTCTCCCCACAACCTTAGCCCAGTCCCAAGCTTCCAACTCGGCACCGCCCTCTTGACTTGTCCTACTTGTCCATCTTCCTTCCTTTCCACTCTCCCCTCTAACCTATCACTTCCACCCACATCTTCATCTACCTATCACATTCCCAGCTACCTTCCCCTCAGCCCCACTCCGTCCCATTTATCTCTCAGCCCCTCCGGCTCACAAGCCTCATTCCTGATGAAGGGCTTGTACCCGAAACATTGATTCTCCTGCTCTTCAGATGCTGCCTGACCTGTTGTGCTTTTCCAGTACCATACCCTCGACTCTAATCTCCAGCATCTGTAGTCCTCACTTTATCCTGAGGTTATTGTGGAGCAGGCCAGATACCCTCCCCTCCCCCGGCATCCAAAAATATTTCAAGAAGGTAGCCCAGACCGTAACTTTGCTAGTTGTTTACATAGGTCTAAAATGGATATTCTAGGAGTGATGCAGCTGGCCCAATCATTTAGTTTTTAACAAAACATTATTTATTTGCAAGATTACCGAATGGAACATAAACAAAAGAGAACAGAATACAGAATAACCCAGCAGATTATCCCAACTTAATGATGCTGTTCCAAATTCCTGCAACAATCCCATTAACACCCTTGGCAAAAAAGGTAAAATCAAACACAGTTTCTTATGGGAGAGATGTCAGAGAGAGCGAGATGGCAGAGAGATTCAGCGTGGAACACCTTTGTCCACGTAGCTGTTTCTTGGACCAGTTGCCTCAAAACTGACTAGCAGCTCTGAGCAACGAGACTGCTACAACCCAAAACAAATCAAACCAAACCAGAGAAAAGGTGAGCTGGGAGAACTGGCTGCTCCCCTTTCATTTTACAAGTGTTTTTTAAAACTTGAAAGCGTTTTGCCTGAGGCAGTATCTGTTAGCTATAATCAAATTGGCTGTAAAACCCATAAAAACCAGACCTCCTCAGAGTCTCAGTGTTTATGACCATTCTGAAAAAAAAACCAAGGACAACATGACCTTGTTGAAGGAGCAGCATCATCCCACCTCCCCCCTTAAAAAAAACATCAATATCCAAAGATAGCTTCATTTTAAAACCCCCTAATCCTAAATTTGCAAATGTATTACTGCAGTTGTTATGGGGGATTTCAACATGCAGATAGACTGGGAGAATCAGGATGGTACTGGACCCCAAGAAAGGGAGTTTGTGGAGTGCCTTCGAGATGGATTCTTAGAACAGCTTGTACTGAAGCCTACCAGGGAGAAGGAAATTCTGGATCTGGTGTTGTGCAACAAATGGGATTTGATCAGGAACCTCGAAGTAAAGGAGCCATTAGTAGGTAGTGACCATAATATGATAAGTTTTAATCTGCAATTTGAGAGGGAGAAGGGAGAATCGGAAGTGTCAATATTGCAGTTGAACAGAGGGAACTATGGAGCTATGAGGGAGGAGCTGGCCAAAGTTCAATGGTTCAACACCCTAGCAGGGATGGCAGTGGAACAACAATGGCAGGTATTTCTTGATATAATGCAGAAGGTGTAGAATCAGTTCAATCTAAAGAGGAAGAAAGATCCTAAGGGGAGGCAGGGGCAGCAGTGGTTGATGAGAGAAGTTAAGGACTGTGTAAAGATAAAAGAGAAGTATAACATAGCAAAGATGAGTGGGAAGTCGGAGGACTGGGAAACATTTAAAGAGCAACAGAGGATAACTAAAAAGGCAATACATGGAGAAAAAAATGAGGTACAAAGGCAAACTGACCAAAAATATAAAGGAAGATAGTAAAAGCTTTTTTAGGTATATGAAAAGAAAAAAAATGGTGAAGACTAAAATTGGGCCTTGAAGACAGAAACAGGTGAATTTATTATGGGGAGCAAGGAAATGGCAGAAGAGTTGAATTCTGCCTTCTTGGATTCTGCCTTCACGGATTCTACCTTCACTGGGACAGACACAAGCAATCTCCCAGATGTAAAAGTAGCTGAAGGACCTAGGGTAGTGGAAGAACTGAAGGAAATTTATATTTGGCAGAAAATGGTGTTGGATAGACTGTTGGTTTGAAGGCTGATAAGTCCCCAGGACCTGATGGTCTGCATCCCAGGGTACTTAAGGAAGTGGCTCTAGAAATTGTGGATGCATTGGTAATCATTTTCCAATGTTCTATAGATTCAAGATCAGTTCCTGCGGATTGGAGGGTGGCTAATGTTATCCCACTTTTCAAGAAAGGAGGGAGAGAGAAAACAGGGAATTATAGACTGGTTAGCCTCATGCCAGTGGTGGGAAAGATGCTGGAGTCAATTATAAAAGATGAAATTACGACTCATTTGGATAGCAGTAACAGGATAGGTCAGAGTCAGCATGGATTTACGAAGGAGAAATTGTGCTTGACCAATCTTCTGGAATTTTTTGAGGATGTAAGTATGAAGATGGATAAGGGAGAGCCAGTGGATATAGTGTACCTGGACTTTCAGAAAGTCTTTGATAAAGTCGCACATAGGAGATTAACAAGCAAAATTAGGGCACATGGTATTGGGGCAAAATACTTACTTGAATTGAAAATTGGCTGACTGACAGGAAGCAAAGAGTAGTGATAAACTGATCCCTTTCAGAATGGCAGGCGGTGACCAGTGGAGTACCACAAGGTTCGGTGCTGGGACCGCAGCTGTTTACAATATACATTAATGATATAGATTAAGGCATTAAAAGTAATATTAGCAAATTTGCTGATGACACAAAGCTGGGTGGCAGGGTGAAACGTGAGGAGGATGTTATGAGAATACAGGGTGACTTGGACAGGCTCGGTGAGTTGGTGGATGCATGGCAGATGCAGTTTAATGTGGATAAATGTGTGGTTTTCCACTTTGGTGGCAAGAACAGGAAGGCAGATTAGTATCCAGATGAAGTCAGGTTAGATAAAGGGGAAGTAAACGGGATCTAGGTGTTCTTGTACATCAGTCAATGAAAGCAAGCATGCAGTTACAGCAGGCAGTGAAGAAAGCTAATGGCATGCTGGCCTTCAACAAGAGGAATTGATTATAAGAGTAAAGAGGTCCTTCTGCAACTGTACAAGGCCCTGGTGAGACCACACCTGGAGTATTGTGTGCAGTTTTGGTCTCCAAATTTGAGGAAGCACATTCTGGCTATTGAGAGAATGCAGCATATGTTCACGAGGTCAATTCCTGGAATGGCGGGACTATCATATGTTGAAAGATTGGAGCGACGAGGCCTCTATACACTTGAGTTTAGAAGGATGAAAGGGGATCTGATTGAGATATTTAAGATTATCAAAGGATTGGACACTCTGGGGGCAAGAAGCATGTTTCCGCTGATGGATGAGTCCACAACCAGAGGACACAGTTTAAAAATAATGGGTAGGCAATTTAGAACAGAGTTGAGGAGAAACTTCTTCACTTAGAGCATGGTGGATATATGGAATGCTCTGCCCCAGAAGGCAGTGGACGCCAAGTCTCTGAATACTTTCAAGAAAGAGATGGATCGAGCTCTGAAAGATAGTGGAATCAAGTGTTATGGGTTTAAGGCAGGAACAGGATACTGATTGTGGATGATCAGCCATGATCATAATGAATGGTGGTGCCGGCTCGAAGGGCTGAATGGCCTCCTCCCTGCACCTATTGTCTATAAATTGTTAGTACATGACAACACCCAAATATAGTACATGCACAATAATCATGCAAACATGCATTACTACACTCTGTTTCAATCTGTTTTATTCCTGCCACTGAACGCTTCCGTTTCTCACTCAATTCTTTTTTTATAGGTATTTTTATTAGAAATTTAATATTTTTACAAGTTTACAAAAATAAACAAAACTCTCAAGTACAAACATTGATATACAATTAAATCTTAAATAAATAATAACCAAAATTTAACAAAAGAAAAATACCGAGAAAGAAAAAAACCCAAAACTCAACTAACTACTAATCTAACCTACAACTAACCAGAGTGTATATTTAAGTCTCTTACATTATTCAAATAAGAGAAAGAAAAAAAAACAATGGATAACACAGAAATTGGGTAGTGAGATACATGCTCGGAATGTGTTAACATCAAATGTAACAAAACCCGTATTTGTGTGGGATTCCTCTCCCAAGGGGCCCTGGACCGGCCAGGTTCGTAATCTCAATTAAATAAAAGCCCTTGTTAGGATAGCCGAAATATCTGTATTCATATAATTCAAGAAGGGCTGCCATATGTTTTGAAATAATTTGGTCTTTCGGTGCACCATATTTGTAAGGAAGTCAAGGGGAATACATTCCATAATTAATCTGTGCCAATTTGAAAGTCCAGGGGGGCCCTCAGCCACCCAGTTTACCAAAATATTTTTCCTTGCACAGAAAGAGAGAATAGAAAATAGTCTCTTCCTGTGCATATCCAGGGAGGGTACATCAGTCAATGAAAGCAAGCATTGTTTTATGTGAGTTGCCCTCATTTTGCCGCATTATATTCCAAGCTTTAATTGTGTTTAGTATTATAGGGTTTTTACAGTGATCCGTCATGATTTTCCTCTTGTCTGAAAATAAAAGGTTAATAAGTGGGCATTTTACTTGAGAAGCCTTGATGTCCAGCCAGATTGATTGCGGATCAGACAAGACTCAATCAGCTATGTAACTTAATAGGGAACTTAACTGATATTTCCTAAAATCTGGGAAGTCCAATCCTCCCCTTGCCTGTGGAAACTGTAGCTTCTTCAGCTTAATGAGGGGCTGTCTATGATTCCAGATAAAGGAACCCAACCAGCCATATAATTTACGTAGTGCCAGCCTCGGCAGCATCACCGGAAGCATTCTCATGGGGTATTGGAGACGGTGCAGGACATTCATTTTAATTAGTGCTAATCTACCCAGCCAAGAATTTGGAAGGTCTCCCCATCGCTGGAGGTCCTGCCTTAGCCTTTCCAGTAAATGCACAAAGTTAGCCTTGTATAACTGACCAAATACTGGGGTAATAAAAATGCCTAAATATAAGAAACCCTCCAGGGACCACCGAAAGGGAAAGTGGGATCCGTCCACTAAGTGGGGTATCATAGCAAGGCCACCCATTGGCATAGCCTCCGATTTTGAGAAATTAATTTTATAGCCTGAGAATGCGCTAAATGTATTAATAACTTGGATTAAGCGAGGTACGGACATCAGAGGATTACTGAGGAATAGAAGAACATCATCTGCATAAAGGATAATTTTATGTTTACCTGTACCAATCCTCGGAGCCATTATATTAGGATCAGCCCGTATAGCTTCTGCTAGTGGTTCAATTATTAGCGTAAATAACAATGGCGAGAGAGGACATCCCTGACGGCAGCCCCTACCCACACTGAAGCTATCTGAACCTAATCCATTGGTAACCACAACCGCTTTGAGATCACTATACAATGTTGAGACCCATTTGGTAAACACCTTTCCAATGCCAAACCTTTCCAATGTGTAAAACAAATATGACCATTCAACCCTATCGAACGCCTTTTCCGCGTCTAATGAGACTACTACTCCTGGTATCTTTCCCTGATGGCAGGCTTGAATCATATTCAAAACCCTTCTAATATTATTGGATGATCTATGGCCCTTAATAAACCCCGTCTGATCCTCCTTTATGATATGTGGCAATACCCTTTCTAGTCTCAATGCTAACGTTTTAGAAAGGATTTAAAAATCTACATTTAGCAAGGATATTGGTCTGTATGACGCACAATCTTCTGGATCCTTTCCTTTTTTAAGGATAAGAGAGATATTTGCCTCTTTCAGCGAAGGCGGGAGACAGCCCTGACTGTATGCATAGTTATACATGTCCATAAGTGGACCAGCCAATATTCCTGTAAATTATTTATAGAATTCAGCTTGAAAACCATCTGGGCCAGGTGCCTTACCGCTCTGAAGTTGCCTGATTGCGTCAAGTATTTCTTGGACTGTTAGGGGAGCATTTAAGACCGATACCTGTTCCGGAGTTAGGTCCGGAAAGGTCAAATTTTTAAAAAATGATTGCATCCTCCTAGTCCTGTCTTCACAATCCTGCGATTTATATAAATCAGAATAAAATTTTCTAAAGATTGCATTAATCCTTTTATGATCATGAGTCAAAATACCCGTACTTTCCTTGATAGACGTGATGGTTTGAGGGGCCTTTTTTTCTTTGCAAGAAATGCTAAGTATCTACCCGGTTTGTCGCCAAATTCATTTAACCTTTGTTTTGCAAATAATATTTCCCTCTTAGCCATTTGGGTAAGCGTGGTGTTTAGAGCTGTCCTAAGGGCTGTAATCCTTTGCAATTTGATAATAAAAGGTCTATCAGCGTATGCTGTTTCAGCTGCTTTTAAGTGAGCTTCAAGCAGACGCTATTGTTCTCCCTTTAATTTTTTCAGGGTCTCTGAGTAGGAGATGATCAAACGTCGCGCGTAAGCTTTGATGGTCTCCCACATCATTGATGGGTTGCTAGTCGTACCTAAATTAATTTCTAAAAAAGTTTTAAATTCTTGAGAGAAGTACTTTACAAATTTACTATCTTTCATCAGGAAGGGGTCCATACGCCAATGCTGAGGGGATGTCCCATTGTTCCTCGCCTTAGTTTCCATATATACAGCAGCGTGGTCGGAAATTGCTATACTATCTATTTTACAGGATGATATGGAATTTTAAAAATTCGAGGGGGCAAAAAACATATCAATTTTGGTATGACATTTATGTGGATTGGAGTAAAAAGAAAAATCTCTGCCCTGTGGATGAAGACATCTCCATACCTCTACTAATCCTAATTCCTTGTTCATATCCACCAATTGTCTAGATCTGGGAGATACTCCTGCAGTACTCTTGGGAATCCTATCTATTTCCGGATCCATAATACAATTAAAGTCTCCCCCTATAATTGTATGACGGGCACCAAGAACCATCAATTTTGAGAAGGCTTCCGTTATAAATTTAAAGGGGTGTGCCGGGGTGCAGTACAAATTTAAAATCACATATTCCTCTCCATTTATAAGGGCTTTAATCAGAATATATCATCCAGATTCGTCTTTTATCTGATTTAGGATTTTGAAAGGGAAATTCTTCCGAATAAGAATAACAACTCCCCTACTTATTGAGCTAAAAGAAGAAAAAATGGCCTGATCAAATCCACCCTGTCGTAATTTCAAGTGTTCTTTATCCAATAGGTGTGTCTCCTGTAGGAGAGCTATATCAACTCTTTCTTTCTTGAGATTTGATAATATTTTCTTCCTTTTGACTGGCGAATTACTCCCCTTGACATTCCAGGTGCACCACTTAACTGACTGATCAACCATAATCGTCCGGGCAAATCCGAGACCCCTCGGGAGGGGAAACCTATCCAGAACATCCCGAGCATAGAGCATATAAAATTCACAAAGATAAAGGCTCTCTAATACACTCACAACAATATAATAAAAATCTATTTCTAAATAATTTTAAAAAAGTATTTAAATGGAGATTTTCCCCCTTGTTCCCAGGGGGTGTCACTTCCTTTCCAAAGGTCGATAGTATCCTCTCCCAACCAGTGCCCCACCCTTGACCCAGGCGCTCCTCAATAGGATAAGGAGAATTCAAATATACTACAAAGCTAGAGTTAACAGTGAGCACCCTACCCCCACCCACACTAACACCTGGATATATTTGGTAATGTTAATACCATGTATAAACATATAACTATAAAATTACAACCTCAACAAATAATAATTAAATATAATAATACAAAATAACAAGAGAAAACAACCCCGCTGCTACAGACAGAGGTAAAATAGAATAAGGTAACCACCTCCCCCCACCAACATTAGCTAGACCCCCCGGCTTATATATATATATATAATATAGAAAAAATAGAATAATAAAAACAACCCAAGGGGGGGAGAAAATCGTTAAACAGAGAACAAATAAATAAATCCCTCTCCCCACCCCCCCAAGATAATATTAAACAGTAAGGTAAAAAAAAAGAAAAGGGGGGGGATATAAACCGGAGTGGGGGGAAGGCAAACCAACATCCATTATCTCTTACAATTTATCTAAGAGAGTCCAAAAATTCCTTAGCCTTTTCCGGCGATCCGAAGTTATACACGGATCCTTCATGGTTAAAGCGTAGCGTCGCTGGGTAGCGTAAGGAGTACTGAATATTTAAGTCCCTTAAACACTTCTTCGCCTAATCAAATGGCTTCCTCTTTCGGACCAGAGCTGGGGAAAAGTCCTGGAACAACATGATCTTGGATCCTTTATAGATCATGGCTTGGGAATCTTTTCCAAGATTTCTAGAGGCTTCTAGGAGTATCTGCCTCTCCTTATTGCTCTGCAGCCGGAACAAACCGGGCGGGGACCCTGGTAGGCCCATTCTACCCTTACCTGGCCTGATCCAGCCTTCAGATTTAAAAGCTGTGGAAGCCACTGTTCGAGAAACGCTGTAAGCTGGCCTTCCTCTTCCCGTTCGGGAAGGCTCAGCAAATGAATATTTTTTCGACGACCTCGATTATCAAGGTCATCAATATGATTCTCTAAGGTCTGGACTCGCTGTTCGAGAGTCCGGACCCGATCCACGGCCGATTGTACTGTAGTTTCGGAGGTCGCGGCCTTTAGCTCCGTCCCTCCGACTCGGCGCTCGATTTCCTTAATGTCTCGGTCGTGCTTTTGCAGCGCGGCCAAGAGTGAGTCCCATCGACTTCGGGATTCTTCAATAAAAGCGTCGATCTTCGCATCCAGTTTGGAGATGATTTCTATGAGGCTCACCACCATAGGTAAGTCCCCCGGGGCAGCTGCGGACGCCTCAGCTGCAGCTGGAGAGGGTGGGGGAGGGGTTCCTGCTTGCTGAGAACTGCGGGCTCCCTTCCCTTTAGTCATTTTTACTGAAGATTAGATTGTTTAAATTTAATACTAAGCAACTAATTAAATTAAACAGCTATTTTAAATGATTTGGTGAGTGTGGTGGGGTGGGTAACCCACTTTGCCCAAGTCTTGGGAGGAGCACTGTAGACTCAGACTTGCTGGGTCGCCGCCATCTTGGATTCCCCCTCATTCAATTCTTGACAATGCATCAGCAATCACGTTTCCTTGTTCTGCCACATGCGCAATTTTCTAATTGAATAGCTGCAACAGCAAGCTCCAACTAAACAGTCTGGAAATTTTTCCTTAAATACCTCTACACTTCAATGGGTTATGATCAGTGTACATGATTGTCTCAGATACATTACTGGTAACATAAAAATTGAAATGTTGTAACACCAACACCAACTCAAAGTCTCCTTCTGAACTGTCCAAAATTTCTGATGAGTGTTCAGTTTCCTGGAGAAATACTCAATAGGCCTTCCTATTTTCTTGTTGCCTTCCTGTTAGAGCACAGCACCAACACCCACATCACTTGCATCGATAGCTTTGTGTAATTAGGTGTGGTTAATATCTGGGCAGTGGTCAACACAGTTTTCAGGCTGTCAAATGCCTTCTGACAGTCCACTGTACACTGAAAGTTCTTGCCTTTCTTCAGCAGTTCAGTGAATGGAGCAGCCACACTGCTAAAATTTTATGTAAATTTCCAATAAAATCTTCTCAACCCCAGGAATCATAGTACTGCTCTTTTTGTCAATGATATGGGAAACTCTCCAATTACCTTGTTTGAATTCCATGGGGCAATTTGTCCATGGTCGGTAATATGGCCCAGGAAGGTAACTTGGCCTTTGGCAAATTCACTTTTAGCCAGGTTTATCACCAAGCCTGCCTCCTGAAGTTGATTGAACAATTCTGATAAATATTGCAAATGTCCCTTCCACCTGTGACTAAAAATCACCAGGCCGTCGTTATAAACTACACAATTGGGTAATCCGGCAATGCCCTTATTGGTTCGTCTCTGAAATGTGGCTGGTGCATTTTCTTTACCAAACAGCATGACTTTAAAGTCCATTTGGTGTTACGAAAGCCAAAATTGTCTTCGCTCTTTCGGACAAAGGTAACTGCCAGTATCTACAGAGCAAGTCCAATTTAGAAATATAAGTTGCTTGTCCCACCTTTTCAACACAGTCTTCCAAATGCGCAATCAGATGTGACCAGTCTTTGTAACTGCATTTGCTATAGTACATTTGGTTTTGGCACCTTTACTATGGGTGAGCTCCCATCACAGTAAATCGCATTGAGTATGTCATCTTGGAGCATGCTTTCAATCTTCTTTTGAACCTGTGCCAACTTTAGAGGGTTATGCCTATAAGGATGTTGCTTAATTGGAACAGCATCTCCTATATCTACATCATGCATAATTAGGTTAATACTTCCCAGCTTATTTCCACATATCGCCCCATGTGATAGCAATAACTCTTTCAGATCATTTTGATTTTCCTCTGGAAGGTAACTCAATACTTTATCCCATGTTTTAACAACTTTCACATTGTCCAATTTAATTTGAGGAATTTCCAATTCAGAATCCTTCTTCAATCTGTGTTGTAACCAATAACACAAACTCCTTATGTTTTCTTTCCCTTTCAAAATACATTTTGAGCAGTGGCTCAGTGTTTAGCACTGCTGCCTCACAGCTCCAGGGACTCAGGTTCAATTCCAGCCTCGGGCGACTGTATATGTGGAGTTAGCACATTCTCCTAGTGTCTGCGTGGGTTTCCTCCGGGTGCTTTGATTTCCTTTCAAGACCCAAACATGTGCATGTTAGGTGAGTTGGCCATGCTAAATTGCCCATAGTGTTCAGGGATGTGTAGGTTAGGTGCATTGGTCAGGGGTAAATATAGGATAATAGGGTAGGTGAATGGGTCTGGGTGGGTTACTCTTCGGATGGTCAATGTAGACTTGTTGAGCCGAAGGGCCTGTTTCTGCATTGTAGAGATTCTATGAAGCCTTTCTTTTAAAGGTGCATCTATCACTGAAAATAGCACTAACACTATCATCGATAGCAAAGTTGCGAGGTTTTGATTTCTTGTCTGCTTCCTGTTTGATTGTATGCTATGATACTTTTAAATGCTGCCTATCCAATTCCCCCACTCTGTTTAATTATTCCCTAAAACTTGACACATAGTCCAAATATGTTAGTCTGACTTATGACTTATCAATTTATCCTTAATCAATTTTAGCAGGCCTCTCACTTCATGCCCAAAAACTAATTCAAATGGACTGAATTTGGTCGATTAATTTGATGCATCTCTGATCGCATAAAAGTACAGATGGAATTCCTTTATCTCAATCAACTGGATAGTCTTGACTATAAGCCCTCAACATGGTCTTTAATGTCAGATGCCACCTTTCTAATACTCCGAGACTCTGGATGGTATGCAGTAGATTTGAATTGTTGTATTCCTAAGCTGTCCATAACTTCCTTGAATGACTTTCATGTAAAGTTTAACCCTTGATTTGATTGTATCTCTATGAGTAGTCTGTATCTAGTGAAACATTTGAGTAACTCCTGTACAATCCTTTTAGCTGTGATATTGTGTAATGGAATGGCCTCTGGAAATCTAGTGGACCCATCAATTAATGCTTATAAATACTGATTTCCACTTTTTTGTTGTAGATAGGGGTCCTTTGCAATCAATTAAAACTCTTGTAAAAGGTTCATCAAATGCAGGAATAGGTACTAAAGATGCATGTTTTATTACTGCCCGTGGTTTTCCAATTACCTAACATGTATGATATGTCTGGCAAAATTCAACAACATTCTTGTGCAATCCAGGCGAGTAACAATGTTTTTGTATTTTAGCTTGAGTTTGTCTTACCCCTAAGTGACCCTCTATTGATAGTTCATGCCCCACCCGCAACACTGCCTTTCTATAACCCACTGATTAGATTAGATTAGATTACTTACAGTGTGGAAACAGGCCCTTCGGCCCAACAAGTCCACACCAACCCGGCGAAGCGCAACCCACCCAGACCCATTCCCCTACATTTACCCCTTCACCTAACACTATGGGCAATTTAGCACGGCCAACTCACCTAACCTGCACGTTTTTGGACTGTGGGAGGAAACCGGAGCACCCGGAGGAAACCCACGCAGAATGTGCAAACTCCACACAGTCAGTCGCCTGAGGCGGGAATTGAACCCGGATCTCTGGTGCTGTGAGGCAGCAGTGTTAACTACTGTGCCACTGTGGGCGATATGACTTGATGGACTTCTGCCTTTTTCTCATCTGCCTGAATATGTGATGGTCTCCATTTCCTCATTAAGACATCAATTTTAAGATGGTAGCATTCAGGGATACATTTGGATTATTTTTCCATGTATGCCTTTTGATACAACTGGTTTAAATTTTAATCTTTCTGCTGTAACTCAGTTAATTTTTCTGAGCTAAAGGTGTCTGCTTTGTCATCTATCTGCTCCTGGTTCGTCTCAACCATCTGATCAAACAGGGTGTCTGCTAATTCTGCTTTAACTTTCTTATCTGTACTCTTTGATCTCTCCTGTTTCAGCTGGTAATTTTGTGACCTCGTTACCATACAGTCAGGAAAAGTCCCAGGATATATGTCCTGTCATAGTTCAGCTGCCTGAGTTTCCACTGGCTTTTCAACCACACTAGGCAGCTCTCCTACCTGTGAACCAGCTATATCATTATCAAGGACAAGTTGTATGCCTAGAGCTGAGAATTTGTCCAGTACTCCTACCATGACTTCTCCACTCTTCACTGGACACTCTAACCTCATTCTACATAATTGAATGTTTCTTGTCTCGCCGTGAATTCCGGGTACTCGCACCTTTTCTGGCAATAGTCCATCAGAGGTACATATCTCTTCATCTTTCAACATTAAAGATTGTAAGGATCCTGTATCTCTTCATATTGTAACCTCTTTACCTGCTGCTCCTGGCCTATGCGAGTAAACTTTACCTCTGGTTTAAGAAGATCAGGCACTTCCTCCTTAACCAACCTCCGACCAGGTTGTACATTCTGGTGCAGCTTTTTAACTTCTATTGTGATTTCTGTTACCACTCCAACAAAATTCACTGGCTTCTTCTGTTTTCCTACATGTGGCTTCCGAGTACGTTTCCTAACCCACCAACGCTGTGATTTCATGTGGCCTATTTCATTGGAGTGAAAACACCCTGAGCTTTTTAATTTCTTTCCCCTTCAAGGGTTTCCTTTTCACCCTGTGGTAAATTATCCTTGTGATCTCCACTGAGATCTACCTTTCCCTTTCCATGTGAGGATTTCTCTTTTCTCCAATTTCTATCCCTCATGGATTGAAGTTGATTTTGGAAGCCAAACTTTGATTTATGGACTAACTCATAATCATCAGCCATTTCAGTTGCTAATCTTGCTGTTTTAACTCTCCGCTCTTCCACGAGTTCTCACTACTTCAGGAAGTGAATTTTTGAACTCCTCCAGAATAATCATCTGTCTATGCCCTTATCTACCTATTAAAATTGCCTTATTTGATGCTTTCAGAGTCAATGTAGGTTTGACCAGAGTACCTCCTTAGATTCCTGAGATGTTGTCTGTAGGCTTCTGGCACAAGCTCATATGCACTTAAGATAGCTTTCTTCACCTCCTCATACTCCCCAGATACCTCCTCTGATAGTGATGTGAGTACCTCACTAGCCCTACTTTCAAGTTTTGTTTGGATCAACAATGCTCACATGATCACTGGCCACTGCATTTGTTGAGTCACCTTTTCAAATGAGATGAAAAAGGCTTCCACATGCTTCTCATCAAATTTAAGCAATGTGTGAATGTATTTAAACAGATCCTTTCAGCTACCATGAGTTTGCTTACCCTCACTTTCTTCCTAACTAAACTTACCTTCATCCTTCATCGCCATTTTCTTTAGGCTGGCTTTCCTGTCTAAGTGCCAATTTCTGAAGGTCAAACTCCCTCTCTTTCCTCCTTTCCTCTCTTTCCTTTTCTCTCCTTTCTCTCTCTCTCTCTTTTCTCTGCTTTTAATCAGAATTCAAACCATTTCATTTCTGTTGCCTTTCCTTGTCTTTTGCCTCTAACTCAAGCCTTCATCAGGCTTATGCCCAAAACATTAATTCTCCTGCTGCTTGGATGCTGCCTGATGTGCTGTGCTTTTTTAGCACCACACTTTTCGATTCTGATCTCCAGCATCTGCAGTCCTTTCTCCAAGCACATGAGGGAGAAAGGAAAAGCTGCTTAGATGAGAAAAGATGGGAAAAGGCAAATGTAGTATGAAAACTGGTGTGAACTAGTCTTGTTTCACAATACTTGTTTCAGTGCCTGAAATCCCATCCATGGACTTACTCCAACAATTGTCAAACAACTCAATTAGTGGATTAAAGTATTAACTGTTGCATTCTTATGCACAAAAGAACAATATATAATTTCCCAAATGATATGCTACACAGGAAATTTTTATTCAACAGTATGAGCTGTTTTAGAAACAGCCTACTCTGCTGAAGTGATAAAGGAAAATGATAACAATGAATAACAAGAAAGAAAATAGCAGCTTCCCCCTCAGTCAGTAAGATCATGATTGATCTGATGTGTCCTTAATTTCACTTTCCTGACTGTCCATGGTAACCATTGACTCCCTTGTCAATCAAAAATCTGTGCAACTCAGCTTTGGGTATATGGGTATTTTTATAATGCCATAGTTGCATTTCAGCGAAACCTCGCTTACTAGAAAATCACTTTTTGTGAATAATGTGGCCTATGGGGAAAGTAGGATTAGGGGTAGATCAGCAAAAAATGTCACTCATGATTGCTCAGAAATCACCCAAAAGTCGAACACAAAGCAAGGTGAAGGTTGAAATAAAATTTATTAACAAAACAAAAGAATATTTAACACAATACATTTTTTAAAAATGTAAGAAAACTGCTCTCTGTACAGCACGTTTCGCAAAATGTTGCTCTGTCGGCAGCTGACATTGGTGCATGTACAGAACGACACAAAGCCTGGCACCAGTGCATGCGCAAAACGGCAAAAGCACTGGTGCATGCGCAGAATAACACAGAGATTTCGACGTGCACAATGGCACGTGTGCAGAACAAAGCACGTGAGCGAATCCCTGCTGGAATCACACTATTGCCAATGGAGGTAAGCGTTTTCCAAAACACCATTCCCTAATTCTTCAGTGATGTTACAAACAAATCATACTGCCAAAACACATGTTATCCCAGAACTGCCTGTATTAATTGACCCAGGGCCAACTCAGTTCCAGGACATCTCAGCAGGAGTCCTTCAGGGTAGTGTTCTCGGCCCAACCATCATCAACTGCTTTATCAATGACCTTTCCTCCATCACAAGGTTAGACAATTGTGCAATCATTAGAGAAAATCCAATGTTCAGCACATTCATGACTCCTTAGAAAATGAAGCAGTCCACATTCAAATTCAGTAAGATCTGGACCATATCAGGCTTGAGCTGACAAGTGGCAGGTTACATTTGTGCCACACAAATGCTAGGCAATGACCATCTTCAGTCAGAATCAATTTAAATACCTCCTCTTTATATTCAGTGGAGTTATCATTACTGAATCCCCCACTTCAAAAGTCTGGAGTTTATCATTGACCAGAAACTCAACTTGACTCACCATATAAATACAGTGGGTGCAAAAGCAGGTCAGATGCTAGGAATACTGTGGAGAGTAACTCACTTTCTGACTCTCTAGAGGCTGTCCACCATCTACAAGTTACAAGTCAGGAGTATGATAGCAAACGTTAAACTCTGCTTTCTTCTCACAGATGCTGCTGAATCTTGCTGAGTTTTGCCAACAAATTCCATTTAACTTCATATTTCATTACAGCTCTAGTCCAAAATAAACAAAAGTCCTAAATTTTGACAAGAAAGATTAAAGTGACTTTTCTTGAGCCTAAGCAAAGTTTAAATCAACAGTTCACTAGTCGGATCCATTTATAACACATTGGAAGATGCTTGTGGTTGCTGAAAGTCATTCATCTCATTTTTGAACACTTTCCTCTGAGTAATGTTCTAGGCCCAGTCATCTTCGGTTGCTTCATTGACAACCTTCCTTCCACTATAAAATCGGAAGTGGGGCTATTTACTGGTAATTACTTAATGTCCAGTTCCATTCACAACTCTTATGGTACTAAAATAAAAGCAGAGTACGGCAGATGCTAGAGCTCTTGCAGAAATAAATTTACCACAGTCAAAAATATATGTAAGCTTCTTCTGGCTTATTCTGAGGTAGTAACTGGAAAATTTGATGGAACCAAGGAACATAATATGTAGGTGCTGGCAGGAAAGTAAGAGTTTGGATTTGCAGAACTAATAGATTGTTCACCACTTAATCACAATATTTTAATATCATGCATTCTCTTCCTCAGTGAATTGATGGATTATAAAATGAATTGAAATTCCCTAATGGGCTTCAATAGATGAAACTGATGAAAGAAATTTAGAGTAATTTGAATTAAAAATATTCTTTTAACTGACCAAAATGAAATTGACTATCAGGTGCCCCATATACATTTCCTGTCCTTTTGCTGATTAAACTGTGGTTAGGAGGTTCACAGGAAAGCATTGGTTGTAAGAATCTGGGGTAAGTAATCAGTTACAGTAATTGCACTTGCTTGAGAGACAAATTTTGATAAACATTGCAGATACTTTCTTTGCCTATTAAATCTGTTAGATCTGTTAAATATATTTAATCACAGTAAGGTAAGAGAAGGAATTGAGGACAAGCAGACTTGATGTTATTAAGTTCTTGTTATGCAATCAAATGGTCATATATTAGCAGTCTATGGTATGTATTTAATCATACCCAAACATAATTAATGTCAGGGTCAATTCTGATTTAATAAGTTGAATTATGTAACATGAAACCTGCAACTTAGAACACAGACTTTACTGTAGAAATAAATGTTGATTATAGTTTGACGTTGGGGATATTAGTACTCTCCATGTCATGCATATTCTGTGGAACAATATGTTTTTTCATCTTAAATCAGTGACATACTGTGTAAATAATTGCTACCTAGGAAGAAATTTGCAGTTATGTGTGATACCTTATTCTGTCCTCAGTCCATTTAGAGTATGTCCCACAATAAATCATTTTATTTTCACAAACATGAATGCCAATTTGTACATAGCAAGGTCTCATAAACAACAAATTAAAGTTAATCTCTTATTAGTGACGTTAGCTGTGTAATGATTGTTGGCCGGAGCACCAGAAGAACTTCCTAGTTTTCTTCTAATAGGACAATGGAATTTTAGTATATTTAGCAGAAAAGCCCTTGATTTAACATTTTTACAGAATGATACACCTCAGTATAGGCTTGGCATTGCTCTAAATCAAGCAAGCCTATAGCTTTAAAAAAGCTTCTCAACTATACTATTTAAGTAACATGAGAACTCTTAATTTTGCAATCAGGTTTTGAAGCACAATTGTAATCAAGGTCTGACAGTGAAGTTCACAACAGTGAAATACAGTTATATGTAATCTAATAATGACCTCTAGTATATGGTGTTTATATTTTGTGTTGAACTTATCTATTTCTTAAAAATGTCACCAAGTCCCTCAGGCGGATCCGAGGGAATTACTGTCTCCTCCAAAGAATCATCGAGAATACATATCTTTCATTCATCAATACGATGCAAGGAAGTGTCCAAATGAACCCATCAGAGGCAAAGTAAGTTTAAGATTTATAGTTGTAAGGCCTATGTGCAAACTGCACTAAAGTATTATGTGACTAATTACTGAATTTGCATCAAAGGCAATTCATGGGCTATGAACTTCAAATGTACTTGAAGGGACTTGTTCAATGGCTAAGAGAGTTATACAATTTGGTGTGGAATGAAGCCTTAAAATTATGAAAGGTTCTGAATTAAATATTCAAGCTGGTTTTTAACCATCTTATCTTGGCCAATGTGAGTAAAGGAGCAGAATGTGGAAGTGAAAGCCAAAAGCAAGTAAGGAAAGAGTCAGAATTGGTGGGAGAGTCAACTGTTATGTACTTACAGCTATAAACGTAATGACAAATTGAAAGTACTAAAGGTAAGAACTTTATACCCTGAGAAACATAGAATTCCACAGTTTGACCTATGGCTATGTTATTGACTTGCTCTACTAAACTGAGCCAAAACTTCACTTGCTTACTCATAGATTTGGTTTCTTTCTGTAAAACTGAATACACAATAACTTTATTGTCAGATAGTGCATTTGTATTTAGTATACGAAATAATACAAATACTCTTGATCCTATTTTTCAAGAGTATTAGAACTGTCACTGCAACTATACTCATGTTTTAAACCTTTTCGACTGAACTAACAGCAATTACTGTTTTCCAGTGAGGTAGCTAACTAAGAGCAACAAGATCATGATAGTTTATATAAGTTTATATAAGGCTATCATTACATCACATGTGCCGTTTTAGGCATGCCATTTGGAAGTAGCCAGTGCCATTAGAGACAGTCAATATAGATTACCAGGATATTGCTAGACTTAAGAAACTATATTTATGACAAGAGAACACAGGAAATAAGACCAGAAGAATGCCATTCTGCCTTTTGATTATGGCTTCTCTGATTGTGGTTTTGACTGCACTTTTTAGCCTACTCCCCATATTCCTTGATCCCCTTGTCAATCAAAAAGCTGATTCACACAGTCCTAATATATTTAATGACCAGTGTTCACTGGGGAAGAGAATTCCACTTACAAATAATTTCAGAGAGAAAAAATTCTTTTTCATCTATGCTTGAACCGGGAGACTTGTTATTTTTAAACTGTGTCCCCCAGTTATAGGTTCACTCAAAAGAGGAAACAATGGGCAAAACTTTCTATTGTCTCTGCTGGTAGGTTTGGAGGCAGTAGAATAGAATAGATTAGAATAGCAATCTAATGTCATGCATTTTCACGAAAAAATATGAGTTTTATAAGTTGTCATACCACGGTGCCTGTATTAATGACATAAGTCATAGATAAGAAGAATAAAATAAAAACTAGGACAGAGATCATCGAAGAGAAATTTCAGTTTGGGTAAAGTTGATTAAGATGATGAATGTTGGAATACCCAGAAGCCACTGCTGAAAAATACACATCTAACTAGGCAGGATGATGGCTTACCTGAGTCTCACCTCTTGTCTGCCTTTTCCAGAATATGAACAAATGGCCCGTGGTCAACCTTCCTACCCTGCTGCCAGTCACAGCTGAAAAACCAATTAATGACCACCTAAGGAGGGTCTCAACCTGCTTCCACAACCATACAGTGTGCACAACAGCTGCAGCTATGTTGTTAGCTTGTAAATTACCAGGGTGTGGAGATCCTTTGATCAAAGGCACTCAGTGCCTCCTAGAAACTTAACTTTGATAAGGTGAAAGATGCCCACTGAGAACTGCCACCCTCCATTCACAGACTCCATCCCCAAAACTCCTTCCAACAATACTTCTGGTCTGGGTTGTTCTTTGATCCTTGAACTCCGAACTCTTTAATTCCAGCAGCAATCACTGCCTTCCCTTTAGGGTTGAGTGTGATAACTGATTGGTAAGGGAGATTTCCAATCCTGGAGTCTTGATTCCAAAGAAAGGCATGCTGCTAGCCTAATTGGTCTTTCTCAAAAAGAGGCAGTACGTGTCTTTCACTGACTCTCAATCCGGGAGAGGATAGGATCATTCTAGGGAACTGATTCTGTCCATCCTCTTAGCAAGTACAATGTCAAATCTCAATTTCTCACCTTAATGAATATAGGTCAAATATTCTCAATCTTTCCTCAAAGGAAATGTCTTCATTACAGGGATCAGCTTGATGAACCTTTGCCAATACTAGTATATCCCTTCTTAAATAGCTTATAGTCCAACAGGTGTATTTGAAAGTATAAGCTTTTGGAGCATTGCTCCTTCATCAGGTAACTAGTGGGGCAAGATCATAGGACACAGAATTTATGTTAAAAGATCAAAGTGTCATACAACTGATACGATGTATTAAACAAACCTATATTGTTGTTAAGATTTTAATCACTTAGGATAGGGCTGCAGGTTTTGATTATATTTTTAAACAAACCTGTTGGGTTATAACCTGGTGTTGTGTGATGTTTAACTTTGTCCACCCCTGTCCTGCACAGATGCCTGAACATCATGGCCTTCTTAAATAAGGTGACCAAAACAGTACACTGTGCACAATGTGCGGTTTCACCAATGCCTGTGCAACATAGACCAACGTTTCAATTTTCATACATTGTCCTCTTTACAATAAAGACAGGCATTTCACATGCTTTCCCTATGTACTTGAATGCTGATCTCTTGTGATTTATATACAAGTACACTCAGATCTCCCTGTACTATAGTAATTTGCACTCTAACTATTCTGCTTTTTCTAGTCTTCCTGTCTAAGTGAACAATCTCATATTTGCTGATATTATACTTGATTCACGTTTTTTGTCTATTAATTTAACCTATCAATATTCCTTTGCAAATTCTTAATATCCTCCTCACAACTTGCTTTCCTCCCTATTTTTATATCATCTGCAAATATTGTACTATAATAATTGGCCCCATCTTCTGGCAATTTGTACATAGTTGAAGCCTCAGCGTTGATCCTATGGCATTCCACTAATTACTCTTTTCCATTTTGAAATTGGCTCATTGATTATGTGCTTCTTGTTAGTCAGCCAATCCTCTAATCATATTAATATGGCACTTCCAACATGACGAGCTCTTGTGCAGTAACATTTTATGTGGTACCTCTTATCAAATGTTTTTTTGCAAAGCAAAATAAATTACATGTACCAGTTCCCCTTTTTTCCCCACCTACTTGCTACATCCAGTTTTACTTCCAAGGAATGGGTTCATCAGAAACTCATGAGGAACCTTCAGTTCAGGATTCTCCCAGACTTGGTGGGCTGCCAATCCTGAGAGGGATTTTTCTGGCTGGCCAGCAGTAAGTGAGATTGGAGGGCTAATGGCGTCAGTGGGCCATAGGCTTCAGGGAGGATGGTAGGGGCACGAGGGATGGAGATTGGTGGATGCCTCTGGTAAAGGGCAATCAAAGGGTTGCTGCTGGAGATGGGGAGTCTTGTGGTGAGGGAGATTATGGTCTGGTGCAGGATCAGAGGCTTTGGGGAAGGAGGTTATAGATGAGAGGGGCTGTCTCTCACAGAGGCTGCAGGCAGGCATCTGGAACTAAAAGGCAAAAATATTTAGTTCCTGAGCCCACCATCTTCATCTCAGTAAACCTGATGGGTTCCATAAGATGGGAGGAGCCAAGTGACCAGAGTTAAACTTGAATGAAAGTGAGACTCACAGGCTCCTTTTCAAATTTAAAGTTCTAACCCACACCCTCAGAGTAAGTTTGGGTCAGGATACAGCTTTTATTTTCAGATTTGGCACCTTGCCCAATTAAACAACTCACTGGTGGAGGAGGCTCCAACATTATCCCACCCTGAGCAATGGGGGAGCCTTGCACATCAGTTCAAAAATTAAAGCTGAGGCATTCACAAAAAACTGCAGCGAGATGTGTTGAGTTCATGATCTATTTTGGCCTCCTCCACAGGTCCCAAGCATCACACCTGCAAGTCTTCAGCTAATTCAATTTAGTCCACATGTTATTGATAAATGATTGGATGTGCTGGATGCTGCAAAGGCTATGGGTCCTGACAACAATAATATGTAGAACTTGCTACACCCCTAGCCAAGCTGTTTCAATACAGCTAACAACACTGGCATTTAGCTAACCAAGTAGAAAATTTCCCAGGTATGGTCTGTACACAATAAACAGGCCAAATCCAACCCACCCAATTACAGCCACATCAGTCTACTGTGCATCATCAATAAAGTGACAAAACGTATTTTCCATAAGTGCTATCAAGAAATACTTGCTTAGCAATACCCTGCTCACTAATGCTCAGTTTGGTTTCCACCAGGGCCACTCAGCTCCTGACCTCATTACAGGCTTTGTCCAAATGTGGACAAAAGAGTTAAATTCCAGAGATGAGGTAGGAGTGACTGCCTTTGACATCAAGGCCACATTTGATTGGACTGTTACATGAAGGAACTCTCACAAAAGTAGAGTTAATAGGAATCAGAAGGAAAACTCTCTGCTGGCACAAAGAAAATGGCTATGGTAGTTGGAGGTCAGTCATCTTAGCTCCAGTACATATTTGTAGGGATTCCTCAGGGGATTGTCATTGGTCCAACCATCTTCAGCTGCTTCAACAATGACCTTCACTACATCATTAGTCAGAAATGGGAATGTTCACTGATGACTGCTCAACATTCAGTACCATTCGCAACTCCTCAGATACTGCCAAATGCAGAAAGATCTGGACAATACACAGTTTTGGGTTGACAAGTGACAAATAATATTCCTACTGCACAAGTGCCAGGCAATCATCTCTCACAAGAGAGAATCTACGATCGCCCCTTGACATTCAATGACACTCACCATGACTGAATCCCTCACGATCCTCCACTGTCGGTTACCATTAGCCAAACATTGAACTGCTAATGTCATCTTATTACAGTGGCAACAAGAGCAGGTCTGATGCTAGGAATCTTGCAATGAGTGACTCACCTCCTGAATCCCCAAAGCTTGTCCACTATCTGCAAGTTACACATCAGGAGTGTGATGAAATATTCCCCACCTGCAACACCAACAACACTCAAGAAGCTTGCACTATCCAGGACATAACAGCAGGCTTGTTTGATACCATATCCACTTCTTCCACTGAAGCTCAGTAGCAGAAGTGTGTACCATTTACAAGATATAATGCAGAAACTTTCTAAACTAAACAGCATCTTCTAAAACCATGATAATAACCTAGAAAGACAAGGGCAACAGATATTTCACCTGTAAGCTCCCCTCTGAACTACTCACCATCCTAACTTGGAAATATATCAAGGTTCCATCAGTGTCATTGGGTCAAAATCCTGGAATTCCCTCTCTCATGGGATTGTTGGTGTACCTACACCAAATAGACTGCGGCTGTTCAAAATGCTACCTTCTAAAAGACAACTAGGGATGAGCAATAAATGCTGGCCCAGCTAATGATGGTCACGTCCCTTGATTGAATTTTTAAAAAGTGATTAAAACAAGTTCAGTCATACAATTCTGAAGTCATTTGGCTCTAAGGCGAGGGAGGGAAAATCAGAAAGCTAGTCAGTCTCATGTATCTCCTCGTAGCATTAGATGAGTTGGCAGGAGCAGCCTCTTTATTCTTCTAATACATGTATTTGATTCCTGCTTGTATGAAGTGTCCTAGAAGAAAAAAATTATCAAAATTCTAAATCTGTCAGCCCACAATATAATCAACGTGTAACCAAATCATATCCATGCTGCAAGACATGAAATAATTAAGATCAAGCACACCAGTGTAATATTCTAGTCACATGCATTTGAGTAATAAATAATAAATGGATTCAAATTGTAACAGAATAAGAGTCTTATTCTTTTAGTTGTTTCTGAGCCAAAATCTTAATACTTTCCATTGTTGTTTAGTTTCATGAATAAATTGAGCTGACAGAATATCCATTATCTGCAGCATGTAGATAACTGAGCTACGGTTGATGGCCAGTGGAGTGGGAGAAGCAAGCCAGTGCCAGCACTTGAGCTAATAAATGAACTCAGCCCACAGCTGCATCCAGTAGATGCTTGTGTTCCACTTGTTAAAGCCGAATTTGTTTCCTTTTCTAGCGTCATGGAGCCTTTGTGTGCGCACAGATAAACTCACAGAGTGGAAAGATAGCTCCCAGAGGAGGAAAGGCATTCCTGGTTACTGAAGGGTCACATTCACTGGAACAGTTAAAAGAAGAAAAAGGAAATGTGGGGGAAGACATATTGGCCTCACCCAAGCCCGGCTCAATGAATTTTCAACAGATGCTTTGTTCTGGAACTTGCTTATCAAAACCAGACCCTGAATAAGCAGCCAAGATTTATCCCAGAATTCTTACTGAAGGACAAAACAGCTTATGGTCACAGACAGATGAAGTCCACAGAAGACTCAGTGAACATCAGCAAGTTGCTCTGGATCTTACATCAACAACAAAATCAAAATGTAGCCATGTTAGTACAACTGTTAGCACACCATTGTGTCAATCACTTGTTTCTCAAGCTAATCGTTAACATGTTACAATCAGCAACAAAACATTAAACAAGCACTGGCAGCAGTCAGCACTTTAAAAGTATATAATTTGTTTTTTTAAAATGGCAGGGTTATTCAGTAGTTTAATCTTCTTAACTATCATCATTATACAAAAAATGGTTTTCTGCATGATAAATGTATAATCGGGTTAATTTTGCTTAAACTTTATTGTTGGAGTACCAATAAAGTATTCCAATAATTTATTGTGGCTAAATGAGTTGGCTACTGTGGCTATTTATGTATTGTTGCCAGCTACAGCTTTGCTCATGGGCCTGTGCTTCTCAGTGTATTTTATCAGCAGTACAAAGCATTCAAAAATTCTGGCTTAATTTTAAATTGAATATTTTCATTATTCTTGTATACATTGTCATTGCTGCTGTATTCTGTCCTGAGTAGGAACAGACCAGCCATACAGAATATCTATAACTCTTATTTATGCATTACATTCTTATGTGGTAGTGTAAAAAATTGCAATCACAAATGTGAAATAGTGTTGGAAAGTTGAGATATTAAAAACAGGAATTAACAAATTATTCTTAGCATTAAGTGCTGTAGTTCCACATATACCTCAACAGCACACAGTTAAAAAATGCATGGTTCCTTTTGTGACTAGAATTGCATACACTTTTTCCTAAACTATCAACTTCAATTTCAATACACTTTTTTGAAATTAGCATGTGAAGCACTCACACGGTGCCCCAAATATTAGGTCCAATGAGGTTATTTGTAATCCAGTATGAAAACAATCACATGTTTTAGGTTGAGTTTTGGACCCCACTAATGCCAGTTTGTAAATTTGAAGTCAGTTTTTGGAAAATGAAATAAATATAGAATTAAATGTTTCTATTCGCAATTGTGACTGTGTAGCTGCTTATTATGACAAAATCAGTAGTTTACTAATGCCCTTCAGATAAGGAAACTTGTGAACATATCTCCAATTTGGCCTATATGCAACCGCAGACGCAAAGCAATGTGGTTCACTCTTATGCACCCCCTAAAATGACTGAGCAAGCCTTTCAGTTTTCATTTTGCTTCAAAGAATTGTAATAAGAATAAAATTGGGTGGTACACACAACATCAGCATGGATGTTGGATTCAGGTACAACAAAGTTCAGTCAAACCTGCAAAATTTTCCAGAATAAAGCTTGGAGCATGTACCAAAGTTATAAGATTTGGAATGCATTTAACAACATTGTGTGGAAGTTCAAGAAAGCAGCATACCATCACCTTCTCAAAGGCAACAATGAATAAGTAAGAGATGCTGGCCCAGTCGGTGGCAACCACATCTATGAAGAATAATTTTTTAAAAGTTTATGTTACATGCCATTTCTGGAATCAAAGAACAGGTTTCTTCTATGCTAAACATTCCCTATTGGAGCAGTGAGGGAAAAACTCAGCTTCATTGGTAGCATTAAATGGTAAAATAGTGAATAGCAGCCTGCTTTGTGCCTGATCTGAATTTATTTTCTGTAAGGAGGAAAACCAGGATATATAATAGTATGTGCATATCCAACTTACTCACCAATACTCAGAGAGAGGCTAGATAGATTGAGATAGAAACAGAAATTACTGGAGACACTCAGCATATTTGGAGCATCTTGAAGAGAAAACAGAGTTAATATTTTTAGACCAGTGACCCTTCAGAATGGATTCAGTTCAGTTCAGAATTTTTTCAGTTCTGAAGAAGGGTCACTGGACTCGAAATGTTGGCTCTGCTTTTTCTCCACAGATGCTGCCAGTCCTGCTGAGTTTCACCAGCAATTTCTGTTTTTGTTTCGGATCTCCAGCATCCATGTTTCTTTGCTTCATTCTTGACAGGCTGGATTGTTTTCCTCAGAACCGAGAAGGCTGCGGGGAGACCTGAACAAGGTGTATAGTGGTCAAGTGGCCATGGGCCCAAATGTGGACATGTTAAATTGACCCACAGCTGGGAAAAAGCATGCTTGGCAGAAAATTGGCCAAACTAAATGAGAACATAGGACATAGAACAGAACATTACAGTACAGGCCCTTTGGCCCTCGATGTTGTGCCGACCTTTTATCCTACTCTACGATCAAACTAACCTATGTACCTTCATTTTACTGTCATCTATGTGCCTATCCAAGAGTTGCTTAAATGTCCCTAATGTATCTGACTCTACTACCACTGTTGGCAGTACATTCCACATGCCACCACTCTCTGTGTAAAGTACTTGCCTCTGACATCTCCCCTAAACCTTCCTCCAATCACCTTAAAGTTATGACCCCTTGTGATAGCCATTTCTGCACTGGGAAAAAGTCTCTGGTTATCTACTCTATCTATGCCTCTCATCATCTTGTACAACTCTATCAGGTCACCTCTCAGCCTTGTTCACATCAATGAGAAAAGCCCTAGCTCCCTCAACCTTTCTTCATAAGACAGGCCCTCCAGTCCACGCAGCCTGGTAAATCTCATCTGCATCCACTCAAAAGTTTTCACATCCTTCCCATAATGAGGCAACCAGAACTGAACACAATTTTCCAAGTGTGGTCTAACCAGGGCTTTATTGAGCTGCAGCATAATCTTGTGGCTCTTAAACTCAAACTCCCTACTAATGAAAGCCAACACACCATATGCCTTCTTAACAACCCTATCAATTTGGTTGGCAACTTTGAGGGTTCTATGGATATGGACCCCAAGATCCCTCTGTTCCTCCACACTGCCAAGAATCCTGCCTTTAACCCTGTAATCTGCATTCAAATTCAACCTTCCAAATCACTTCACACTTTTCTAGGTTGAACTCCATCTGTCACTTCTCAGCCTAGCTCTGCATGCTGTCAATGTGCTGTTGCAACCTACAACAGCTGTCCACACTATCCACAACTCCACCAACCTTTGTGTCATTGGCAAACTTACTAACCCACCCTTCCTCATCCAAGTCATTTATAAAAAATTCAAAGAGCAGAAGTCCCAGAACAGATCCCTGTGGAACACCACTGGTCACCCAGCTCCAGGCTGAATATTTTTCATCTACTACTATCCTCTGTCTTCTATGGACCAGCCAATTCTGTGTCCAGAAAGCCAAATTTCCCAGTATCCCATGTCACCTTACTTTCTGAATGAGCCTACCATGGGGAGCTGGATCAAACGTCTTACTAAAATTCATATACACCATATCCACTGCTCTACTTTCATCAGTGTGTTTTGTCAAATCCTCAAAGAATTCATTAAGGCTTGTGAAGCATTCTGTCCCTCATGCTGACTATCTCCAACCAAACTATGTTTTTCCAAATAATCATAAATCCTGTCTCTCAGAATCATCTCCAATAATTTTCCCACTACCAACATAAGTGTGACTGGTCTGTAAATCCCAGGGTTATCCCTAGTCCCTTTCTTTTACAAGGGTATAACATTTGCCACCCTCCAATCATCTGGCGTTACTCCAGTGGACAGTAAGAATGCAAAGATCATCACCAAAACTCTCTTCCCTCCCTTCCTGTGGTAACCTTGGGTATGTCCCATCTGGCCCAGGGTACTTATCTATCCTCATGTTTTTCAACATTTCCAGCACATCCTCCTTCTTAACATTAACCTGTTTGAGCATATCAGCCTGATTTACGCTGTTCTCACAAATGACAAGGTCCCTCTCACTAGTGAATATTGAAGCAAAGTATTCATTAAGGACCTCCCCTACCTCCTCCCACTCCAGCACAAGTTTCCTCCACTATCCCTTATTGGCTCTACTCTCACTCTGGCCATCCTCTTGTTCCTCATATAAATGTAGAAAGCCTTGGGGTTTTTCTTAATCCTACTCACCAAGGTAATATCATGCCCCCTTCTAGCTCTCCTAAGTCTATTCTTCAGTTCCTTCCTGGCTACCTTGTAACCCTCTAGAGCCTTGTCTGATCCTTGCTTCCTCAACCTTAAGTAAGCTTCCTTCTTCCTCTTAGTTCCGCATTTCTTGTCATCGAAGGTTCCTTCATCCTACCATCCCTTCCTGGCCTCAGTAGGACAAAGCCATTCAGCAATCGCAGCAAGAGCTCCCTAAACAACCTCCACATTTCTGTCATACATTTCCCTGAGAATATCTGTTCCCAATTTATGTTCCACAGTTCCTGCCTAATAGCATTGTAATTCCCCCTTCCCAATTAAATACTTTCCCATACTATCTGCTCCTATCCCTCTCCATGACTATAGTAAAGGTCAGGGAGTTGTGATCACTTATCACCAAAATGCTCTCCCACTGAGAGATCTGACACCTGACCTGGTTCATTACTAAGCACCAAATCCAATATGGCCTCCCCTCTAGTTGGCCTATCTACAAATTAAACAGCGGCAATCGGCAACAGAGAACAGTGGAAACCAAGATCAAAGAGGTTACAAAGGGGAACCAGTTACAACCAGGCTGAGAGTTGTGTATTGGAGAATTATCAATCAGACGTTCTGATCTTGACTGCCTGAGTATCTACTCTTAACACTTGCTGGAGCAGCTACAGTGGAGGGTTGCATTTCCCATTAGAATATCTGTTCCCAATTTATGTGAAGGGTGTTAGTGCAAGCACCTTGGATGATTTGAACCAAGCTCATGATCCTATTGGCCAAAGGCAACAAACCATTCTGGAAGGTCCAGGACGAGGGGCGATAAAAAACACACATATCTGGAAGCCAGCCACTCAGTGAAGACTTGCCAGGATTACTCACAGCAAGAGTGAGTAATCTGCCCTGACATGCAAAATCCACCTTGGTGAAAGAGAGCCAGCTCTGTGTTTCAGGTGAAGGAAGTTTCAACAGCCCAGCTCAAACACATGGATTGTTGCGGGTATTATATCCTTTCTCATATGGATAGAGCTAAATAGAGAATAACTATTGTGGGAATTTGGGAAGTGCTCACACAATGGTTTTAATAATGAATATTTTGTTCCTAAAATCTAGTTGAATTGTTAACCGAATTATGAGTCTCTTTGACTGCCTTACCATCAAGAGTGCTTGGTAAAGTGTTTGTGATACTAAAATCCCTTGGCACGTCCAAAGCACAGACAACATTGGCTTCCCTGGGTGGTTTTGTTTAAAAGTGTTTGTATAACTTCCAAAGTCGAATCACACCAGCCTTGAACTCTTGGACATCCAGCCTAAGTCTGAATTAAGTGAGCAGCTGCCCCATGTGATGGCCAGGATTCTAGTGGGTGAAAGAATGTGAAAGTTCACGACCAGTGATTGGGCCATAAACTAAGTGATTGTAACATGAGAAAGACAGCCAAAGTTAGTACAGGAACAGGAAATCTAGCAAACGCTAGTACAGGATCGGGTCCTGTAGAAAACAGAGGAAAGGAAATGGAATACGGGGTCAGAGGACCCACATGGTGGTAAGAATCCAGATAATGGGGTCAGGAACCCACATGGATAGAGAGAAACTAGAGTAAGCTCAGGAACCCAAACGGTAAGAGACAATGAAAAGAATTGGGGACACGGATGTGTAGACAAGCAAAAAAGCAGTTAATATAGGATCAGGGACCCATGAGAGAGGGAATGAGGAAACAGAAAATTAGAAGGAGACAATAGGAGAAATGTCACAAAGCCCAGAGTGGATGAGATAACGAAGTATCAAAATAAGAAGTGGCCCAGGTGGGTCGACCATTGTAGTGAGCAAATATTGGGTCCAGAACCCATGGGACAGAAATGCTGGGAGGTGGCACAGAAGGCTGAACAGAAACATGCTTTAAAACTGAGCAAGACTATGGTGATAGCTGCATGGAGCAGCTGAGAGGTAGAGAATGGGGGAAAGTGAAGCTAAATAAGGGCTGGAGGAAGTAAGAGTCAAAGCATTAGAGCAGGAGAAGAGGAACCAGATGAATGAGGTACACTTGGCACAGTTTCAGACCCAGAGTGATAGAAGGTACCAGGAGGAGCAGACACAGTCAGTGATTGGGGTGCAGCCTAAAGAGCTGTTAACGAGCCGAACGAGAAATGCAAAGACTGACAGGTTGTGCTCAGAGTCCTGCACCAGACAGGCAAAGAAAACAAAGCTACACTGCGGACCATTCAAAATGCCAGTGCGAGATTGAAAAATTAAAAGTCCAAACTTTCCATGCAAAGGGAAATAATATGCACATTTGGAATAATAAAATCAGATGGAATCACGATTATGGGATAGATTGGGAGGAAATGGAAGTATATATATTTTTTGAGAGTGGCGAGATTGAGGACCTCCACCTCCTTTTCCAGTGGGAGTAGGTCCTTTGACAGTCCCAGGATCTTACCCTGCCTCAATGAACGAACTTACCACAACCCATAAGATGGCCAGAACAGTAATCCAATAATTTATATAATCCCGTTTACAATGTTGCAATTGAAGATAGCAAAAAAGATTTGAACCCATAGCTGACCCACATATATTTATCAATAGCAACCACCAACAAAGGGTTCTCCATGGGCTTAACAATGTCGAGGAGGTAAAATGAATGTTAATGTGCCTGAGTCCCGCATTCCGTTCTGCCTTAATGCTCCAGGATACAAATGCTACAGGAAGGATAGAAAGGGGAGGAGGGGGAGTGGCATTTTTGATAAGGGATAATATTACAGCTGTAACTGAGGGATGATATTCCTGCCCAGGAAAGTTATTTGGGTGGAACTGAGAAATAAGAGGGGAATGATTACCTTATTGGGATTGTATTATAGACCCCCTAATAGTCAGAGGGAAATTGAGAAACAAATTTGTAAGGAGACCTCAGCTATCTGTAAGAATAATAGGCTGGTTATGGTAGGGGATTTTAACTTTGCAAACATAGACTGGGACTGCCATAGTGTTAAGGGTTTAGATGAAGAGGAATTTGTTAAGTGTGTACAAGAAAATTTTCTGATTCAGTATATGGATGTACCTACTAGAGAAGGTACAAAACTTGACGTACTCTTGGGAAATAAGGCAGGGCAGGTGACTGAGGTGTCAGTGGGGGAGCGCTTTGGGGCCAGCAACCATAATTCTATTAGATTTAAAACAGTGATGGAAAAGGATAGACCAGATCTAAAAGTTGAAGTTCTAAATTGGAGAAAGGTCAATTTTGATGGTATTAGGCAAGAACTTTCAAAAGCTGACTGGGGCAGATGTTCACAGGTAAAAAGATGGCTGGAAAATGGGAAGCCTTCAGAAATGAGATAACGAGAATCCAGAGAAAGTACACTCTTGTTAGGATGAAAGGCAGGGCTGGTAGGTATAGGGAATTCTGGATGACTAAAGAAATTGAGGGTTTGGTTCAGAAAAAGAAGGAAGTGTATTTCAGGTATAGACAGGATAGATTGAGTGAATCCTTAGAAGATTATAAAGGAAGTACGAGTATACTTAAGAGGGAAATCAGGAGGGCAAAAAGGGGACATGAGATAGCTTTGGCAAATAGAATTAAGGAGAATCCAAAGAGTTTTTACAAATACATTAAGGACAAAAGGGTAACTAGGGAGAGAATAGGGCCCCTCAAAGATCAGCAAGGCGGCCTTTGTGTGGAGCCACAGAAAATGGGGGAGATACTAAACGAGTATTTTGCATTAGTATTTACTGTGGAAAAGGACATTGAAGATATAGAATATAGGGAAATAGATGGTGACATCTTGAAAAATGTCCATATTACAGAAGAGAAAATGCTGGATGTGTTGAAACGCATAAAGATGGATAAATCCCCAGGACCTGATCAGATGTACCTTAGAACGCTGTCTGAAATGAGGAAAGTGATTGCTGGGCCTCTTGAGACATTTGTATCATCGATAGTCACAAGTGACGTGCCGGAAGATTGGAGATTGGCTAATGTGGTGCTAATGTTTCAGAAGGGTGGTAAGGACAAGCCAGGGAACTATAGACCAGTGAGCTTGACGTCAGCTGACTGATTTGGATGTGAGCATAAGAGGTATAGTTAGTAAGCTTGCAGATGACACCAAAATTGGAGGTATAGTGGACAGCGAAGAAGGTTACCTCAGATTACACAGGATCTTGATTAGATGGGCCAATGGGCTTAGAAGTATCAAATGGAGTTTAATTCAGATAAATGTGAGGTGCTGCATTTTGGGAAAGCAAATCTTAGCAGAAATTATGCACTTAATGGTAAGGTCCTAGGGAGTGTTGCTTAACAAAGAGATCTTGGAGTGCAGGTTCATAGCTCCTTGAAAATGGAGTCGCAGGTAGGTAGGATAGTGAAGAAGGCGTTTGTTATGCTTTCCTTTATTGGTCAGAGTACTGAGTACAGAAGTTGGGAGGTCATGCTGCGGCTGTACAGAACATTGGTTAGACCACTGTTGGAATATTGCATGCAATTCTGGTCTTCTTCCTATCGGAAAGATGTTATGAAACTTGAAAGGGTTCAGAAAAGATTTACAAGGATGTTCCCAGGATTGAAGGATTTGAGCTATCGGGAGAGGCTGAACAGGCTGGGGCTGTTTTCCCTGGAGCTGCGGAGGCTGAGGGGTGACCTTATAGAGGTTTACAAAATTATGAGGGGCATTTCCCTGAGGTTGGGGAGTCCAGAACTAGAGGGCATAGGTTAGGATGAGAGGGGAAAGATATAAAAGAGACCTAAGGGGCAACCTTTTCACACAGAGGGTGGTACATGTATGGAATGAGCTGCCAGAGGAAGTGGTGGAGGCTAGTACAATTGCAACATTTAAAAGGCATTTGGATGGGTATATGAATAGGAAGGGTTTGGAGGGATATGGGCTGAGTCCTGGCATGGGGGGACAAGATTGGGTTGGGATATCTGATCGGCATGGACGGGTTGGACCAAAGGATCTGTTTCTGTGCTGTACATCTCTATGACTCTATGCAATCATCAGAATGTGGGAGATGAGGAGTTGCAGGCCATGCACTCCTTGCTGATGTAGAATACAATAAGGAAGACCCATGGAAGGTTGAAAAAAGTGTAGGCAGCAAAAGGGCAAATACCCAATTGCATTTGCCTGGTGCCTATGGACACTTCACAGGAGTGTTCGCTAACCTGGATCAGGTTCTAACCCCATAAAACAGGGTGAATTGGCCACTGAAACAGCAAGGAGAGCCTGCAAAAATGTTGATCCCAGTGACAACACCTACACAGAACAATGGCTGATCTGGAGGATGTCCCATGCTTGGGAGAAAGAGATTCTTGAATCAGAGCACTCCAAAAAAGATTTCAACCTACTGCGTCCAGCATCTGCAGACCTCATTTTCTCTTCAAAGATTTCAACCTACTGCGAATCCTCTTACAAGGATGCCTTCCTTGAAGAAGCTCTCTTTCTCCCTCTACAAACCTTCCTCATTCCTGAAGAAGGGCTAATGCCCGAAACGTCGATTCTCCTGTTCCCTAAATGCTGCCTGACCTGCTGCGCTTCTCCAGCAACACATTTCCATCTCTGATCTCCAGCATCTGCAGACCTCATTTTCTCTTCAAAGATTTCAACCTACTGCGAATCCTCTTACAAGGATGCCTTCCTTGAAGAAGCTCTCTTTCTCCCTCTACAAACTTTCCTCATTCCTGAAGAAGGGCTAATGCCCGAAACGTCGATTCTACTGCTCCTTGGATGCTGCCTGACCTGCTGTGCTTTTCCAGCAACACATTTTCAGCAAGGGAGAAATGCATCCAGTAAAAGCCCCAAACTCCAGTCCCTTGTGCAGGGACAAAGGGGGTGACCAAAACAAGGGAGGTATTATCGGAGCCATTCTCCTCTGTATAGAGACAAAAAACCTGCAGATGCTGGAATCCAAAGTAAACAAACTGAATGCTGGAAGAATACAGCAAGGCAGCATCAGGAGGTGGAGGACTCAACATTTCAAACCTTCCCATCTATCCCCGGCACCCTTTCCAGCACTGCTTCCTCCATTCAATTCCATCTATTAACTTTTCCATCCAGCCATTAACCGGATTCATTCCCACTATCGACCACTACCTGTGTTCACCTGTCACTACCTCACCATTCTGCTACTGTCCGCACCACCCCCCGCTCTCCCCCTTTATCTGTAGCTGCCCCTACTCCCACATCCAGTTCTGAAGAAGGGTTATCCCTTATGACTTCTCCACCTCCTGATGCTGTTGGCCTGTTTGTTCACCACCGTATGCCTGCAGTGAGAGATAGGGATCAGCAGCAGAGAGGTTCAGGGCACCAGCAGCTACTGCAAAGGAAATGCCACAATTGTGGAGACACAGGTCACTTCACAAGGACTGCAGAATACCCAGGCAGTCAGCTCTGTCACAGAGCCAGGGTCACGATCCCTGTCCATACTGCTGGAAGGACCAAAGAGGCAAGCGGCAGTTAATTTGGTAAGGAGATCATGTAGTCAAAATTAGTGAAGGAAATTCTACTGTCTAACTCCTTATACCCCCTTATACCCCTAAAGTGTGATGGAGCTGCACCTCTCCTCCGTAGGTGTGCAACACCAGATGGGACAGTGTGGAATGGCCCTTGGTTAATGGCGAGGTGGAAGGCCAGACTGTTGATTTCTCATGGGACAGAGTGGAGTCCAGAATGACCAGACATTTTCTTAACACATGGCACATCCATAAGAAAACTCTTCTGAGTATATTCTCTCGACACCTACAGGATGGGATAGAGGCAGAACTTATTGAATTGTTGGTTAATCTCTATATAGATGCAGAGTACATTTTAGGTTTGGATCTTATGAAGAAGTGTAATTTATTTTTTGATCCAGCCAATTGTATTTGGCAAATGCCCAAGTTTGATGAAGACCCAGCAGAGATTGCGGCACACACATATACACAATGAATTTGTACGGTGGAGGAATTGAGGATTAGGCACACTGAAATGACTGAGGACCCAGCAGCACAAGCAGTTCTCATCAATCATAAATGTATGTTTGCCACTGACAAACATGAATGCAGTCATACAGAGGCAGTTCTAGGTGAACTGCACCCAAAGCTACAAAACCAATACAGTTTCTCCAAGCAGGCAGAGGGGCAAGTGACCAGCTTGTTAATGCAAAATGCCCTATACACTATAGCTTCAACCAATAACTCACCAATATGACTGGTGGATAAACTGGATGGCTTTGGCAGCTCACCATCAATTACAAGGAACTAAATTAAACCACCATAATCACACACTGACAGTAGTGACTAGCCCTAAAACCATGAGGATGCAGGACTCATGGGCAAAATATTTCACCATGCTGGATATTAGTAATGGATTTTGGTCCAATCAAGGTGGTGATGGAGTAGGACGCTTTCGCCAGAGAACGTCTGCTCTATCCGTTCCTTTTATTTTGTTTTCCCTTTTTTTTCTCTCTTTTATTTCCCTTCTGTTCTTCTCTCTTCTCAGCCCCAGGCCTTGGACCTCATGACCTCTGACATCTCAACCTCAGAACTTGTGGCCTAAAACCTCAGAACACACAACCTCCAATCCTGCAGCTTCAGTGTCTCACGCCCTTCAACCTCACAGCATCGGAAGTCCTAGCCTCTGAACCCGTGGCTTTAGACCTCCCAGCCTCTGACCTCATGGCCTCTGCTTAGACCTAGGCATCATTTTGGCCTGGCGTGGAGGCCTTTTGATTTCTCTTTTTTTTACTCTTTTGTCTTTTTTTTCTGCTCTTTTATCTTCTCATCCTCCTGGCCTCAGACCTCCAAGCCTCAGAACTCATGACCTCCAACACTGTGGCCTCGAAAATCATGACCTCACGACCTCCGAACTCACGACCTCCAACCTCACGGTCTTAGAACTCCTAGCCTCCAAACTCTGAAATCTCGTCCTTTGAACTCCCAGCTTCTGCTTAGACCTAATGAGGTGTCCTCTCGACCTGGCGTGGAGGCCTGTTGGCCCAGCATGGCAGTCTCTTGGCTTAGCGTGGCGATCTCCCAGCAGCCCATTGGGGCAGTCTCTTGGACTGGTGTAGCCTCAGCATAGAGTTCTGGTCTCAAGGTGATTCCAGAGTGATCGCCCGGCCTTGTAAACCCTGAGTTGAAAGCTAGCATAGTCTAGAGTCAAGAATCGCTGTGGACTAGAGGTTAGGTGCCAACATGGATTTGGTTGGAAGGCCGTTGTACTGAATTTTTTTTTTCCATTTTAATTGCATAAAATTCATAAAATGTGCAATAATTCTTTATTTTTCTAAGAACTGTAACTGAAGAAACTGTATCTCGGGACCTTTTACCTAAGATGGCGATGTAAGCGGCAAATTATACACTTTTTACTAGACTCATTTGAGTACGTGACAATAAAACTAATTCTATTTCTAATTCCATTCCACTCCACTGACACTGCCAATATAAATTCACCGTCACATTTTACGGTTAGTAGGGACTGCTCAACCCAAGTTTTCACAATTCTCCAACAATATTGGAGGATGGCTAAAGGATTAGATAGGTTTTCTCAACCAGACATTTTGGTACAGTATGTGGACGACGATCTCCTGTGCACACAGACAAGGACTGAACATTTGACACTCATAAAGAAACTGTTAATCCTTGGACTAAAAATTAACCCCAAGAAGGCACAGATCATGAGGTTCCAGGTCTCATGCTTGGGAACTGTGAAAGCTTAGAGGGAATTCAAAACAGTGAATTAATGCAATAATCCATTTGCCCCTCCCCAGGAATGTGAGCTCACTGTGCTCCTTTCTGGGTTTATGGGATACTGTCAGAACCACATCAATAGTTTTACCACTAAAACCACCCACACTCTGAACTCTGAAATGGCCTGTAGGAATGGACTGAACAGCACACAAGCACTGTGGCGGAATTAAAGCAGGCGGTAGTGCAGGTTTCTGACTCAGAACTTCCCTTCATCTCGGAAGTTGCAGCCACAGATGCCTCACTGGCAGCAGTGCTTAGAACATAGAATCTCTACAGTGTGGAAGCCACTTGGCCTATTGAGTCCATACTGACTCTTCGAAGAGCACCCAGACTTACCCCACTGTATTTCCAATGGCAAATCCACTTAGTCTGTACACCCCTGGACACAATGGATAATTTAGCAATGCCAATCCACCTAACCTGCACATCCTTGGACCTTGGGAGGAAACTGGAGCACCTGGAGAAAACCCTCGCAGACATGGGGAGAATGTGCAAACCCCATACAGACAGTTGCCCAAAGATGGAATCGAACCCAGGTTGCTGTGAGGCAGCAGTGCTAGCCACTGAGCCACCACGTCACCCGTACTTTTCCAAGAACGACACAATAAACTCGGATCAGTAGCCTATGCCTCCCAGACCTTTTCACCAGTAGAGCACGACTTCTCTATGTGTGAGAAGCAATTATTAGCTGTGTTCCGGGCAGAACAACGCTTTGCCTATGTTATTGACCTGAGCCCCTAATAAGTCTGACAGAGCATGCCTCCATTTGCTGGACGGCAGGATTAAAGATGGTATTGTCAGCCAAAATCACACAGTGTACTGGACCCTAATGCTACAGAGTCGTGACAAATGTACCAACGTCACTTTGAGCTAAAACAAGGACAAAGGCTGAGTTAAAGCAAGTAAAGGAGGAAATGATTCCTGCCTCGTATATCAAGTAGTAGGACAAGTACTAAGGATGGACTTGTTCTCAAAGGTGGATGCTCCGTGCTACCAGTCAATGAACAAATCAAGTGATATATCAATGCTATGATTCCAGGGTCATCAAGGGACAGAAACCACAATTGACTGAATTAAGAAATTGTGTAGGTAGCTAGAAATGGGAAAAAAATAGAAAACAGTATTTCAAGAATTGTATCATCTAGAACAATGCAGACAAGTATGCCAACAAAGGAAAGTTAAGGCATACTTTGACAGTAGCAGGACCATTTCAAATAGACCATGTCTACCTCCTACCAAAGTGGGGTGTAAATATTTCCTGGTCTTCATGGACGTTTTTAGCAAATGGATAGAGCCATTTCCCCTTTGAATGGATACTGCTAAAGTTGTAGCAGACATTTTAATTCAACACATATTCACTAGATTGGCAAAAATTCGTTCACAAAAATAACTTAACCTGGAACATAGTTTGACCTTTTGTCCTCATGCTCATAAGGAACTCACCTTCTAGTTCAACTGGATTCACTCTTCACATACAATTGACTGGATGCTCCATGAGATGTATTGAACCCTTAATAGGGCAGGACTAGACAGAGCCCAAGGTCGAAGCTCTCTGCTTGAGAAAACCATGAAAATTCTATTAGGAAATGTCAAGGTTGCACACAAAGCAGTGGCCATCAGAATGACAAAAAGAAAAAAGTGGAGAAAGGCGTACTTTGATGCAGTGAGTGATGTTACAAACTTTCCAGCCAGGAACATTTCTTTCTCTGAGATATTTAGGTCTCCACTTGGAAGGGGACAAGACCAGCCCATCCATGCACAGAAATTTGTTAGATTCACGAAAAACTGGATGATACCACATTAATCAGTTAAAAGGTCTACAGAGCCCAAGGCAACAGCCACTAACTCCATGTGTTTATTGGGGAACTGGGGGAAGTGGATGCTAAACCAGTCCTAATCCAGACTGTGGACCAGTTTTGGTTCAGACCCAATCCAAATTCCTGATCCTGATCCTGATCCAGAAGCAGCCCCATTTACCGATCCAGCCAAGGATCCTCGACCAACACTGGAAAGTGTCCCTCTTGAAAGCTCAACCATGGGAATTGAACCACAGTTGGCCCCACCAATTCAGGTCAGAAGAGGCACGCCTCAGCATATATCAGCCCTGAAGCGAAAGTGATGGATAGAGACAGGTATCCAAATTTGGTTCAATATTATAGGAGGATAATTACAGAGGCCACCTTGATCCAATCTCTCCAAGATGATGATATATTACCTGTTGGTCTCAACTGGATTGCCAGGATACAATTGTCGAAAGTGTTATTTGGGCAAGGGTATACATACCCCGGCTCTATGTGTTTTGTCCCACCAAAGGCAAATGAATATTTGTGGGTCCATTCCAACAATCCATGATGGGGGGGGGGGGGGTGAGTGCAAAATCTAGCAGGATGCACACAGAAAGACAAATAGGAGCTCAGATTATTGCTACCAGAGCACAGACACTATGGGGGACTGGTAGGGTTTTTCCATAAACAGATATACAGAAATGGGATGTTTGGCTACAGACCCAAATAAAGGGCTACACATTTGGCAACGATGCCCCAGTAAAGTCATACGGGGAGCAATGTCCCATATGAAGTTATAAATGGACTACAGCCAGCCAGACGTGCACCCCTATATGTTTGTTTGAGGATGACCCAGGACCACAAGATGAGATTGTTTTAAAACACACAGGCAAAATGGTGAATGACAGCATACACGATAAATTGGTACCAGTGCTATTAGATTTATCCAGAACCCAGCTGCCAGAGTGGTGTCTTTCCCAACTTCAAAAATTATACCTGCATTGGACCCATTGGCTATTAAGATGGAAAACCTGAATTGACATGGGAAAGCCGGACCCAGGCCAGCGGGGCATAGTAAAAGAGATATGTTGAATGATTTGATATTTACAGAGCAAGAGTGAGCACAGTCAGTCCCCTTGGTTTGTCTAATTTGAATCATCAGCTCAAATGTTTAACCCAGCAAGTAAAACACATCTTAGATAAAATTAACCTGGACAGTCAGCAGATGCCGAGGAGGGGAATTTTAAAAATATCAGGTAGACCAAAATCTGGTAAAGGTGCTTGGAGGGCATGCCTGGTCCATAAATTAGATCACTGGGGAAAGATAGATGATGACAACAGGCAATAGAATATGACCATGTGCAACATTTATGGTCAGTTAATGGTCAAATGGTTGAGGGAGAATCTCAAGCAGGTTAAGCAAGGACAGGTCTCAATCTTGGATCAGTGATGAGCAGATAGAGCACTTATTCCGTGGGACTAGGCACCCTAATATTTCAAAGTTGTCGATTACAATAATTGATCAAGGTCTGGTTTAACAACGATTGAAAGGGAAAGGTCATGTGAATGGTATTGAGGACTCAATCATAACACTCAAAGCAAAGTGGGTTACAAGTCTTCAAGGTGGAAAATGTCAGCATTATTTTCAGGGGAGTGTGGTTAGAATATGGATAGCATCCTTCTGTAACCTGTTGAAAAAGAGGAAAGACTCATAGATACCACTCTAGATAAATGTAAGCAGACAAAATAAGTCATTGTGTGCCCCTAACCCATATATTCAAATGAATGTGCTTTGTGAGGCTTTTGGACAAATGCAAGTTTTAAATTGTACTGTAGAGATCCTGACCTGAACACAGATATCCACAGGAGGAGTAAAATCTTTGTCAATGTCAGTGACAAGCTCAGACAAACTTCAGGACATGACTAGGAGAAGTATGACACCGGCATTGAACTCCTACCAGAAAAATTACCATAGGTCCAAACACTATTGGCAAATTCACATAAAGTTTTGCTACTGTTATTCAGTAGACAGAGCAAATTCAAAAGGTATCAGGAAAATCAAAGTGTCTAATTGATGGGATAACTTCTGGAACTGGAACTTAAACATGTAGATACACCCCTAAATATGTCTTTTATCACACATGGCTGTATTGTTCATCCTGTTTACATTGATCTACCTCACCGACCTCACAGTTAAATTCATCTGCTGGAACTCATGCAGAAACTACCTATGGACTGTATGTTCCTACAGCAGGGAGCCAAGGAATTAATGACATCAGACTGCAACATGAAAGAACTAAGTAACTTGTTGTGCAGAATGAACTTTATTGAATGCTGTTAATCACCGAAGAGGTTTACAGTTCTGCCAGTGTATGTAAATAGTAGCTAATTCTCAATTTATGTATTAAGATATTTGATGTGCGTAAGGAAGACAGTTATTGTACAAGATATTATTGTTTATGTACACTGGGAAACACAGATACTCAGAGAGTTAGACTAACCATCTGAGACTTGATATTTGCCTGCTTGAGAGTGTGGTCTGAACCTGTGATCCTGTTTTCACTAGATGCTTCAAGGGATCAACAGGAGTGAGACGAGACTGTGCCTTTAAGAGAGAGGTGTTATGCGCAGTTTCTCTTACAGAGGAGTATTGCCAGAATGGTACCAGAAAGCCTCCTTCAGACAGGCAGTTGGTAAACAACTTTTGAGTTCTCCTTGGGTCTTTTTAAAAAATGTGTCAAAAGAAGCAGGAGTGGGTGGGGTCAGGGCTTATGCAGGAAGAATGCCTCATATTCTGCCTTGGGACCCTGCAACCACACGGGATAAATGTAGATTTCAACAGCTTCCTCATTTCCCCTACCCCAACATTATCCCAGCTGCAAGCCTCCAATTTGCACCACTGTCTGGACCTGTCCATCACTCCACCCTCTGACCTATCAACTTCATCCAACTATCGCTTTCTCAGCTACCTTCCCCCAAATTCCACCCCCTCTGATTTATCTCTCAGCCCCAACCCACAAGCCTCATTCCTGATGAAGGGCTTATGCCCAAAATGTCGTTTCTCCTCCTCGGATGCTGCCTGACTTGCTGTGCTTAGCTAGCACTTCACTCTCGACTCTGATCTCTAGCATCTGCAGTCCTCACTTTCTCCATGTTTTCATTAAAACCTGGTCATGGACCAATTGAATAACATCTGGAACACAACACCTTACAGTTGCCTTTTAATAAATATAAAATTTATGGACTAGACCATTTCCTTACAATAGTTTGCTTAGTGATGGCAGGGGTGTACCTCTGGTCCGGTCCAAAACAGGACAGGTTTTGGTCAAGGAACCACAGTCCCCAAAGTTGGACATTCTAAATTGCCCCACAGCCGGAGAAATCAAGCCTGACAGAAAATTGGCCAAACTAAATTATACAGTGACCAACTATATGCTACAGATAACAGTGATCAAAGAAGTTACAAAGTTCAAGAGGAAACCAGTTACAACCAGCCTGAGGGTTGTGGATTGGAGAAGTAATGATCAGATATTGTGGCATCTTGATTGTCTACATGCAATTTATATCTTCCAGCATGGTAATAGTGAAGAATGTTGGCGTAACTCTGTTGGATGATTTTAGTCCCATTGGTCAAAGGCCACAGAGCATTCTAGAAGATTTGGTGCAAGGGAGATAAAAACTCACACACACACCTGGAAATGAGCCACTAAGTGAAGAGTCAGTGAAGCCTTGCAGCAAACTTCATGCTCAAAGACAGTGCAGCAATCTATGATTCCCAGAAGATCTGGCCTGACCCATGAGACCCAGCTTTGAAGGAGTCAGTCCTATGTTGTAGAGGAAAGTGATTTCAACAGCCTTCCATGGATGGTTGCAGGTAATATCCTTTCTCAAACATCTGGAGGTGGATAGAGAGTAAATATTGTGGGAATTTGGGAAATACTCACATAGTGTTTTTAATAAAGAATATTTTGTTAATAAAATCAGAGCTGAATCACAAACTCAATTCTGTGTCCCTTTGTCTGACTCACTGACTTGAGCACTTGGGTTAAGTTTTTAATACATAAACTGGTCAAACTATCCAAAGCACAGATAACAGTACAAAGTTATGAACAATATGTATAGGGAGAAATATTTCCCCTTAGTAGAGATGTTGATAACAAGAAGCTACAGTTTTAGAGCAAGGAGTAGAAGGTGTAGAGGGGATTTGTGGAAAATATTTTCACCCTGAGAGTCATGAATATTTGGAACTCATGCCTAAAAGGGTGTAGAAGGTGTAAACCTCAAGACATTCAATAACTATTTAGATGCGCACTTCAAACACTACAGCGTACAAGGTTAAAAGCCAAGACCTGGAAAATAAGATTAGAATAGAAAGAAGCTTGATGGCCAGCATGGACACAATGGGCCAAAAGGCCTTTTACTGTGCTGTGAAAACTGTCTGTGACTCTCTCATAGCTTCACTTAAAGACTTAGCATGTTCAACAAATTGGCCTTCACCTGTTTTCTGATTTAAATTTCTCTGGTTGAATTTAAGGTTGATTTTTAGCTTCTCTTGTGCTTCAAAGCATGATTGACTATTGTATTAACTTTGTTCTCAAATGCTTGTGTCTAAATTTCAAAATGTACAGAACTAGTCCATTTGGCTGAAAAATAAGACACAATCAAAATTTAATCACTACTAATCAGTCATATTCTAATAAAATATTACTTCTAAATAGCTTTCTAGATACAAAGTACTAATTCAATCACCATTTTATAGTTTAAATATCGGAAGAATTCAATAAGGAGTTTCATGTAAAGAGAATGCAAATTGAGTATTCAGCCATGGAGGTTAGTATGCCCAAATTTGCTAAGTCTATTATGGATTCATAGAATAATACAGCATGTAAGCAGACCCTTTGGTCCAACTAGTCCATGCTCACCAAGTTTCCCAAACTATGTTAGTCTCACTTGCCTGCATTTGGCCCATATCCCTCTAAACCTTTTCTATTCATATACTTATTCAAACGTCTTTTAAATGTTGTAATTGTACCTGCATCTACCACTTCCTCTAACAGTTATTCCACATATGAACCACCCACTGTGTGAAAAAGTTGCCCCTCAGGTGCCTTTTAAATCTTTCTCCTCACATTAAAACTATGCCCCTGTCCACCCTAGGGAAGGGACCTTTGCTATTCACTTTATTTATGCCCCTCACGATTTTCTAAGCTTCTATCCTCAACTTCCTACATTCCAGTGGAAAAATTAACAGCCGATCCAGCCTATCTTTATAACTTCAACCATCCAGTTCTGGCAACGTCCTCGTATATCTTTTCTGAACCCTATCCAATTTAATAATGTCTTTCCTTTAGCAGGGTGACCAGAACTGTACAGAGTACTCCAGAAGAGACCTCACCAACATCCTGTACAATCTCAATATGACATCATTGTTGATTCCTCAATTTTTCATTCTTAATGACTAAATTTCATAACTGGTGCCAAGAGCAGAGCTGCAGTGGGAATATGTCACAAATGTTTTGCAGATTACTCAACAACTGAGAAAGACCGATTACAACAGAAAGTACAGAATATTTTTGGGTGTATCCCTTCATCAGTTATAGCAGGTTACCATCCATTACATTTGTCTTCTTTTCTCTCAGATGCCAACAATTCCTGGTGAATTTCCAACATTTCATACCATTTTTATTTGAATTTCCTAGCAGTTACAAAATGGGAAAATGATAAAGAAACTGTAAATCTACCAAATAAAAAAATGGAAACTACTTGAGTTTGCTTTATTGCTAAATTTAAGTGTAATGCATTAAACTTGCAAAGAAATACGTTTTCACAATCCATGTCATCAAATAAAAATAACAAGTTACATGAAAATGTTTTCTTTTACTAAAATAGAAGACATCACAGTCTCGTGTGGGAGATCTGAGTTTGAATCTATTGGTTTTAACCTTACTGGGTTTAAGAGTTTTATGTGAAATAGGCTTTGACATTCTCAACACAGTTTCTGTGAATTTGGGTTTCTATGAATATGGTCTCAGATTAGAAAACTTCAGCCTATTTAGAACATATGAGCCAAAGTTAACTCAAAGAAAACAAAAGTGCTTGTTACAAATTTGAGTCTAATGTAGATACTCAAGTTTAGTGACTGTAAAATCATCACATTTATTTAGAGAGTTATCTTACTGTCCTGCATCTAATTTTGTCATAACACTTTTTTTTTATATTACAATAAACATGCAACAACTAGAAATGAGCTTAAATCCCAGCCTTAAATTCCACATTTCAAGAATCAAAACATATTCAAAAATATTCTAGGTCTTGGCTGTATGACATGTAAAGCACAAGACTCCAAACTTAAATGTGTGCATCAGATACTCTGAGCTAGTTAACAAAGGTATAAATCCTTGTAAAGAAATGTTGTCTGGCCTTACTTGAGATGTTTACTCATTTGTGGTTTTCTATTAATTGTTTCATTGCAGTAATTTTCTTTTTTGTCCACAGTTTTGTGGAGCAGCTGCCTAATGAGTTGTTGGCATAAGCTTCTGCCCCCTGGATTATCAAAACTGCAACCTGAAGATGATTAAATATCAGAATACCAGAGTCTGAACCCAGGAAGGCACATCCTCTAGGAGAAGCCAGATTCACTGGGAGCAGTGCATAGTCAGAGAAGGGCAAGGGCAACTCATCCAGTTAACCATCAACATAATATCTACTTACCTCCCTCTACCAGAGGAGTATTTGAACTTACCCAGAAGCCATGATGTCATTGTGTGCAGGTGAATTATTGGGAGAATTACAACTCTGTCTCAGATGTGCCCTTCACCTGTTTCCACAGCTTTATAACAACTTGTCTTTTTCAAACATAGCACTAGTGATAGTTTCCAATTGTCATGAACTTTCCAGTCACCATATTGTCCATCACACAAGTGAGAACTGTGTTGATTTGAGCCAGGTTACTTAGCTAGAGCAAAGAAGGTATTACTTTTGCCTAGATATTAGCAGTCTCCTTGAAACCTTCTTATAGATCCCTAAAGAGTTGATGGACCCTAGGTTGAAGACCCTCTGACAAACAGAACAGGAGATAAATTTGATAACTCTCTGAAAATTAATATGGAGATTGCAATGCAACAGTAACCTGTGCCTATTGTTTTCAATCCAGACACAATGCCACCTTCATTTTGACTACGCATTTCAAGGATTTTGATAATGAGGCACACCTCCTTGCTGTTCATAAATAGAACACTAATATCATGAGCCTTCAGAAATATTTAAACATATTTTTCACCTTTTAATGTTGGAGTTGGTTTTGGGCAGTGTGCGAGAAATGAATCTAATCAGGGAAACTTTGAACATAGGAGAGTAGCATTCAAGTGTTTTTTAATGCTGCACTGGAGATTGTAGTGGAGATGGGGAAATGATGAAAGATACATCTATTGGGCTGGAGGAAGTTATCAAAAATATTGGCAAAATGGGAACAGATAGCCATGGAGATTTATACACAAGTTTAGTCCTCAGAATCTGGATGCAGTGCCGCAATAGGATGAATGGCTTCACGTGAGTGATCAAGGTCAGTGAATGTGTCTTCAATTTCATACCTCAATAGCTGCACCACTAGTCACAGACAATACTCAATTCACTGCACTCCTATCACTGACCTACCAACAAGCTTTATCAATCAGGTGTCATAATGTACTTCACAATCATGTGCTTCGCTGCACCTTCACATACACAGTACTGTGCAAACTCGGATTTTATAACTCGCAAAAACAGCCAAGTATTCAAGTACCACAGTTAAACCATATAGCAGATTTTATAATATGAATGGATACACTTTTCCCTCTCACAGGAAAAGATAGCATTCAATCATAGAGGGCAGGTATGTAATGGAGGGTGAGTATCCTAGACTGCATTTCCTAAACTCCATAGGACAGATAGTGTCAGCCATTTTTGAGATGTTAATTACTGAGGTTGTTCACAGAGCAGGATTAGAACCATCAAACCGCATAGCTAGTCCTCCTTCACGTATTCCACCACCCCCAAATCACACACTCTAATCTGATTTATAAGCACATGTTGTCAGCATGGATCAATTTTTCACCTCCCCGGTCACCATAACTTTAAACATGTGCCTTGCTTTTCAGCTACCCATGATTTGCAACTAGACCAGACAATCAAAGAACAGCAGGAAGAGAATGATGTTGAAAATACAGTGTTATGTCATTTCGTATTCTCAGCCACCAGATCAGATACTGACATTGACCATAATTTAAAGAATAGCCTTGGGGTGGGATCCACAGGTGGTGAGACACCAGATATGAGTGACCGGCAAGAAGGGTAGGGAGCAAGGATAGCAAAGATGCATTGGTGCTGGACAGTGAGGTTACACAGGGGTTCTGCGTCAGGGGACTCAAATTAACAGCTTGATAAGGTTGCTTACGGAAGAAAACTGTTGCATTTGCTCAATTAAATGTTAAAGAAACCTGACAGCTAATCTTCTACCAATAACTATAATAATGGCACAACCATTCTCCATTTTTTCTGCCATAGAAGTGGTGGCCAAGTCCCTTTACACATTCACGGATTCACGGATGTTCACCAAGTTTAGCCATTCTGGCTGTGGATTGCCATGTGCAAAGGATCTTGTGAAGTATCCTTGCAATCTAGCAATTTGTCCTCAAACAATAAGATTGCCAATGCACTGGCCATGGCTTGTAGCAGTTTTCTAGGATTAGGGAGGGAACTTAGACTTAGGGAGTGGAGGGGAACCTGTTGACCTCTCTCAAAAAAATCAATACATGCTCTCAGCTGTGCTCAGCTATCCATCCATTGCTGTCATGACAGAACAGTCCAGATTCATGACTTCTAAATCCAAAGTTGATAAAGGTCATCCTCCAAAGCCATTTACAGTCTATGGCTCTGAAAATAAGCAGCCTTACATCAGCCATGCTGTAGCCACTTGAGGAACCACTGAGTAGGAGCTCTGGAGCAGGCAAAGGTATACAGAGATGTGCCACTAATGGAATGCACAAAGGTGATGAGTTGACTTCTGCATTCAATTTGCTAATGTTTGATTTAAATATTTGATTTGAAATATTTGGTTTGTGGTAGCCTTTGTTTTAGTTTTGTTGCTAAGAGCATGCTGTGACAGTTAAAAAAGGGAAGGCAGAGGATGTGGGACTGTTCACCATATGAAGTCACATGAGTCGATCAGATGACCCATACAGTGATTGTAATGAGGTTGATCTTTTGGGACTGTTAATCTGGTCCAATCAGGGAGCGCTGGCTGATAGATGTAAACAAGAGTGTCAGAAATTCTGTTCACTGTGAGAGCTGGCTCTGAGGAAGCTGGATCAGTATCAAGGACTTCCCACGTGTAAATAAAGGGTGATTTGGTGATAGATACCAGCCTCTGACGTTAATACCGTCCAGCTGGAAAGAGGCTGTATTCATTGCCATTCTCTCCATCATCCTCTTGAACCTCAGAGACTCCTGAGCTAGTCTCCATGCGGTTGATGGCAAGGGTATGCCCTCATGATAGCAATGTTTTGCAGCGTGGAGCAGACCACAATGAACATGTTCTGCTGAGTACAACAAGGAACCTCCAGAGATGTCCAAGTAATAGAGTTTATGCATTCCAGTGATCTGCTTGATAATATTTCATATGCTGGTATGACTTTTGTAATATGTAGAGTGCGATGCTGGGAAAAGCACAGTAGGTCAGGCAGCATCTGAGGAGCAGGAGAGTCCTAATGAAGGGTCCTACCCAGAACGTTATCCTGATTATCCTGCTCCTCAGATGCTGCCTAATCTGTTGTGCTTTTTCCAGTGCCATACCTTATCTACTCTGACTGTCCAGCATCTGCAGTCCTCACTATTATCTGACTTTTGTAATATGAATATTGTCCATGTGTACGGGGGTTGTGCATTTCAATCATGAACCATATGTGCCAACAGATATCCCATTTCATTGAGTAGCATCCTCTACTTTGTTGTGGTAGCTTATAAGGAACTGTGGACTGTTGCTATATTAAAGCATTGTGACTGCTGCCAGAATACATAACATTAAGGTACATGGGTCACTGCATCTGTTTGTAGTAGGATGTTAAAGGCGTGGAATCTCTTCGGGTTGACATGCAATACCTACAAAGCAATGTTCATGCAGTCAATGGCACCCTGCACCATAGGGAAGGATGCAATCTTAGTGAAGACGTTCTCATACCATTTGGTTCTCGCTGATAACAAAGAATGAGTAGTGAGTTCCATGTCCTTTCTTATGCAACAATGAACAGTATATTCCAAGATATTGCAATAATCTCCAGTTCTAGCCAAAACATATAGGTAAGCCTAGATACTAGATTTTCAATGAAACTTTACTATTTTAAGACTATTTCCATTTTACATTTACTGTAGTAAACTAGCAAGGTCAAGGTACTATTTTGTACTAACATGAGGCTAAAGAAACCACTTTGTAATCTGTACTTCATAACTATTCCTGTATTCATCAAGAATTAGTAATCAGCCTGAAATAGTTGATTGACTGACATAACGTACCTCAATTAAGCTATAATTGAAGAATCATTAATTAACAGTATAGTTATATTATTTAGCTGGGTTTTGTTAAGAAGTTAAGTTTGTTTTAAAAGTACTAATTAGCTGTTATAATGTTCTGTCTATGGGAACAACATGTGATCAACTACTGTGTGCTAGCTTGGAACATCGATGTCCTTGGTAAAGTCAAGGTGAGGAAGTGAGGACTGCAGATGCTGGAGATCAGAGCTGAAAATGTGTTGCTGGAAAAGCGCAGCAGGTCAGGCAGCATCCAAGGAGCAGGAGAATCGACGTGAGCATGAGCCCTTCTTCAGGATTCCTGAAGAAGGGCTCATGCTCGAAATGTTGATTCTCCTGTTCCTTGGATGCTGCCTGACCTGCTGCGCTTTTCCAGCAACACATTTTCAGCAAAGTCAAGATGAGCACTGGATAGTGAATAGACACTTGTACAAAATCAGAGAAACTCGTTTCAGGTTTTTTGGACGGTTTTTCACTGTGTGGCCTTGCAGAATTTCTCCCCATATCTTACCAAAACCACCTCATTGACTATCTACCCCACCCCGTGACGTCCCATTTGCCCAATTCTAGCTTCAACTTACCACAAACTCTTTCCAGAATAACTCGCCAATAACTGGATATCCATTGTAAGACCAGCATCCCTCATGCCTGTGCCATCCTTAAAAGGCCACTGTGCTTTCTGGTAAGTGTTGACAATCCAGTGTTGTTCCTCATTGGCAATGTAATGGTGTAGCAACCATAAAGGTATGCTGCTTAATCATGTAATCAGCATGGCTGACACTCCCTCGCACATACAACCCATTGACTCACATAGTTACTGTTTAACCACCAGGCCACGCAGTTTACCTGCCCTTAGCTACATTCCATCTAATCATTCTCTCACTGCCACTCTATCTCCAATGATGACTGGCAAACTACATCTTGCCCAGTATGAGAACACCACATCCTGGCAGGCAATGTGATAATTTGAAACACAAGCTTTTATCTACAAACAGCAAAAGCGAATAGAAACAAAATGAATAGATTGCAGTTCACTTCCACGTTGCAAACCAATGCTGGCAACATGAACAACAATTATTTTACATTCCATGATGCACCCATCTCTCAACTATTAGAACTGGGTTTCAATCAGGTTCTATTTGGTTTGTAGCATCTGACACAGTTGAGCTTTGTCATGTGCAAGGGGAGCTTCCTTCTCCCCAATGTTCTTGTCTTCCTCCAAAGATTACTCCTGCTGTCCCAGATCTTCTGCATCTATCACATCACCTTGTCATCTGTACCAATTGTACAAGGCATAGTATGAGGGGATAATGCGGAACACTGTCCAGCCTATACTGGAACCACATCTTCAGCAGCCTTATCGTCTGCTCCACCCTGACCCTGGGCAATACATAGATAGCCTTGTACTTGCACTCCATATCAGCTGGAGGTTGAGCAATGGTATCATGAGCCATAGTTGTGTTATTTGCAGTAACCAGCTCTGTAAGGCACCATAACCCTGAAACATACCTTGTAACTGAGACTGCTCTAGGATGAGGGAGTTGTGGTCACTTCCAGGGTAGCAAGTACATACCTCCAGATTACCTGATACAACCTTTACCTGTTGATGACTTCCACCGCACTGTAATACAGTCCTCTTAGTGCCATGTGAGTGAACAATGGCACCCTGCACCTTGGAAAAGCGAGCTGTTTCCAAATCCTATTGCTCAGACTACAGCACTGACCCCATTAGTGGGAAACAAAATGAATTGATGAGATTTTGCATAGATTACATTAATCACTGTCCCAATGAATTTGTAGGTGCATGCCGGGGAGATCTCATACAGGTTATCTATCACTGGCTGAAAAAAGCCAGACATATAGAAGCTCAAAGCAGCTGTGGCTGTCACAGTCAGTAGGAGAGGATCTCCTCCAAATTTTGCAGCCCTCAGATCTCATTGTAGCATCTGATATAGTCCCATCACAATGTCCAGGGACACCCAGAACCTGCCTGATACTGCGCTTTGTTTATCCCCAGAAAGTGAAGTCAGGAGCAAAAACACTTTGATCCTTATGTGGACCTGGTGCAGCCTGAAAAGGCTCTGTGGTTGTGATCTCTCCCTGACCCGGATGTTCCACAGCCTCCATGTCAATATACTGCTGTCCCTGGATTTGCCACCAGCCCTGGACCTGCTGCATCTGCTTTGGCCTCCTTAAGAAGGCAGGTACAGTGACAAACATTCCAACTGGGGAAGGGGACATTGCCCTTGCTGGAAATGATGTTCAGAA